>NC_050446.1:140418132-140718132 GCF_903995425.1 Onychomys torridus
GTCAATGCAGTCTCATTGGGTATATTAGCCACACCTTATTAAGATCAATCCACGTGAGTCTATTTAATGGGTAGTAGGGATTTATTAACATATAAATTGAGGAAAAATACTCATGAATACAGAAGGGAGTAGACAAGTGAAGTCATCCTCTGATCTGACCAGGAGCGAATCCACCTCTCAGGGAGAAGGAGCATGTGACCCTTCTCCCTTTCCTTTTAAGACGTCATGTTCAGTCCCATCTGGACCAGAGACTGCAGGCAGACCCTGCAGTCTCCACACCCTGCCCCCACACCCATCTGCAAGAGACCCCAGCCACTTCCTGAGAATCAGAGACCAGCCCCCAGCTTCCATCCTGCCCTGGAACTCCCATCTGGATCAGAGACCAGAGGAACTCCCATCTGGACAAGAGGAGCTCCCATCTGGACAAAATAAGGAGACCCCAGGAACTTCCCAAAACTCAGAGTCCAGCCCCCCAGCTCCTATCCAGCCAGCACTCTCATCTGGACCAGCACTCCCATCTGACCCAGAGCTTCCATCTAGGGGAGAGAGAGGCTCCCTAAATCTGTCAGCTCTCTCTGGACCAAGTACACTGATAAGACCAAGAACGAACACAAGAGGAGATGGGCAGACATCAAGGCAGAAGTACATACAACAAAATAAAGAGCAATACAGCATCACCAGAAACTAGCCCTTCTCCAACAGCTAGACCTGAACATCACGGAATGGAAGAAGAAGAAGAAGAAAACAACCTTATAAGTAGCATTATGAAGAAGCTAGAGCCTTATATAGAAGAAATAAAAAATAAAGTAGAGGAACAGACAAACAAAAAATGGGAAGAACGCTATAAAAAAACTAGAGGAAAGGACAATTAAAGCAGAAGAAAACAATAAGTCCTTGAAAGAAAATCATGAAAAAGCAAGGGAGACAATCCGAGACCTGAATAGGGAAATAGAAAAGATGAAGAAGACACTAGCAGAAGGAATGCTGGAAATAGAAAATCTGAGTAAACAAACAGGAACTTCAGATGCAAGTATAACCAACAGAATGCAAGAGATGGAAAAGAGGATCTCTGGTGTTGAAGATATGGTAGAAGAAATAGATTCATCAGTCAAAGAAAACACTAAAACCAACGAAGTCATGACCCAAAATGTCCAAGAAATTTGGCACCATGAAAAGACCAAACCTACGAATAATAGGGATAGAGGAAGGAGAAGAATACCAACTCAAAGGCACAGAAAATATATTTAACAAGATCATAGAAGAAAACTTTCCCAACTTAAAGAAGGAAATGCCTATGAAGATACAAGAAGCCTATAGAACACCAAACAGACTAGACCCTCAAAAAAACTCCCCTCACCACATAATAATTAAACAACTAAACATACAGAATAAAGAAAGAATATTAAGGGCAGCAAAGGAAAAAGGCCAAGTGACTTATAAAGGCAAACCCATCAGAATAACACCCGATTTCTCAATGGAGACTTTGAAAGCCAGAAGGACCTAGACAGATATAATGCAGACACTAAGAGACCATGGATGCCAGCCTAGACTAATATACCCAGCAAAACTTTCAATCATCATAGATGGAGTGAACAAGACCTTCCAAGACAAAACTAGATTTAAACAATACTTATCCACAAACCCAGCCCTACAGAAAGCACTAGAAGGAAAATTCCAACCTAAGGAAGGCAGATACACCCATGAAAACACAGGCAATAGATAACACCACAGCAGTAAACCCCAAAGAAGAGAAGTACACACACACTACCACCAAAAAATAAAAATAACAACAGGAATGAACAACCACTGGTCATTAATATTCCTTAATATCAATGGACTTAACTCACCTACAAAAAGACACAGACTAACAGAATGGATACAAAAACAGGACCCATCTTTCTGCTGCATACAAGAAACGCACCTCAAACTCAAAGACAGACACCTCCTAAGAATAAAAGGCTGGGAAAAGACTTTCCAATCAAATGGTCTTAAGAAGCAAGCTGGTGTAGCCATCCTAATATCCAGCAAAATAGACTTCAAACTAAAATCAATCGAAAGAGATGATGAAGGACATTACATACTCATCGCAGGAAAGATCCACAAAGATGAAGTCTCAATTCTGAACATTTATGCCCCAAACACAAGGGCACCCACATATGTAAAAGAAACATTACTAAAGCTCAAATCACATATAAAACCCCACACATTAATAGTGGGAGACTTCAACACTCCACTTTCACCTCTGGACAGATCAGCCAAATTGAAACTTAACAGAGACATAATGTACTTAACAGATGTTATGGCTCAAATGGACTTAAAATATCTACAGAACATTCCACCCAAACAAAAAAGAATATACCTTCTTCTCAGCACCCCATGGAACCTTCTCTAAAATCGACCACATACTTGGCCACAAAGCAAATCTCAACAGATACAAAAAAGTTGGAATAACCTCCTGTGTTCTATCAGACCACCATGGTTTAAAGTTAGATTTCAACGACAGAAATCCTACAATCTCATGGAAACTGAATAATGCTCAACTGAATCACCAATGGGTTAAGGAAGAAATAAAGAAAGAAATTAAAGACTTCCTAGAGATCAATGAAAATGAATACACCACATACCCAAACTTATGGGATACTATGAAAGCAGTGCTAAGAGGGAAATTCATAGCACTGAATGCCCACATAAAGAAGCTGGGGAAATTTCATGCTAGTGACTTGACAGCACACCTGAAAGCCCTTGAAGAAGAAGAAGCAAAGTCTCCCAGGAGGAACAGACGCCAAGAAATTATCAAATTGAGATCTGAAATTAATAAAATAGAAATAAAGAGAACAATACAAAGGATTATGAAACAAAGAGTTGGTTCTTTGAGAAGATCAACAAGATAGACAAGCCCTTATCCAAACTAACCAAAAGACAGAGAGAGAACATCCAAATTAACAAAATCAGAAATGAAAAGGGGGATATAACAACAGACAATGAGGAAATCCAGAGAATCATCAGGTCACAGTTCAAAAACTTCTACTCCACAAAACTGGAAAATTTAAAAGAAATGGATAATTTTCTGGATAGGTACCACATACCTAAGTTAAATCAAGACCAGATAAACCATTTAGAACAGTCTCAATACCCTAAGGAAATAGAATCATCATAAAGTCTCCCAAACCCAAAAAAAGCCTGGACCAGAATGGTTTCACTGCAGAATTCTACCAATCTTCCAAAGAAGACTATACGCAATACTCTTAAATTGTTCCACACAAATAGAAGCAGAAAGTAGTTACCAAAACTCCTATGAGGCTACAATTACCCTGATTCCTAAACCAAACAAAGATGCAACAAATAAAGAGAACTACAGACCGATCTCCCTCATGAACATTGATGCAAAAATACTCAATAAAATTCTGGCAAACAGACTCCAGAACACATCAAAACAATTATCCACCATGATCAAGTAGGCTTCATCCCAGGGATACAAGGGTGGTTCAACATAAGAAAGTCCATCAATGTAATACACCATATAAACAAACTCAAAGAAAAAAAACACATGATCATCTCACTAGATGCAGAAAAGGCATTTGACAAAATCCAACACCCCTTCATGATAAAGGTCTTGGAGTGATCAGGAATACAGGGAACATATCTAAACATAATAAAGGCAATCTACAGCAAGCCAACAGCCAACATCAAATTAAATGGAGAGAACTCAAAGCAATACCACTAAAATCAGAACAAGGCAAGGCTGTCCCTTCTCCCATTACTTATTCAATATAGTACTTGAAGTTCTAGCCAGAGCTATAAGAAAACATAAAGAGATTAAGGGGATACAAATTGGAAAGGAAGAAGTCAAGCTTTCCCTATTTGCAGATGACATGATAGTATACATGAGTGACCCCAAAAATTCAACCAAGGAACTGATAAAGCTAATAAAAACCTTCAGCAACATAGCAGGATTACCAATGCCCCCGTGCCAGCACCCTAGACCTTTTCACTTTCCCAGGCTTCTCTTCTCTCACATACTAGTTTGTTCTCTATATAATAGTCCCTGCCCCCACCTCCTGCCCTGCTCTTCTCCCTTCTCTTTCAGGAAGCCTTGGTCATGTCCAGTCTGTTTCCCTATATCTCTGATCTGGACTCTTTCAGATGCCTCTGGATATTTTCTCTCTATTATTTACAATAAAATCTTCCTCTTAGTCATACAATGGAGCAGTTGGCATTTTCTTTTCTGTGCCTGCTTGTGTACAGAACTGCCTTGGGATTATTGTATGGTTATCCTCTTGAGTAGCCTGCCCTAGGGATAGCTACAGTTGACCTCTTGGCTCCTGGGTCTCCTCTGAATTCAGCATATGGGCATTCCCATGGGTACTGGCCCTGTTCAAGGTCAATGGAGGTATCACACAAGGTATTGATTCTTCCTTGGAACAGTCCTCTTTATATTGGGCCAAGCATGGCCAATACTGGCTCATGTTTCACATGGCTAGGAACTCATTGTAGGGTTTGATGAAGATAAGGATGAATAACCAGGAAGTCAGAAATTCAGGAGAAAGATGTGGTTAAAAAGGCCATTAAGGAAGAAACTTCTGGGGCATATCAGTCTCTTCTCCGTCAGGATCTGGTCAGTCCTCAGTATCTGATAACACTGATGTAATGGAAGTGTCATATTAAAATTTCCAGGAAGTACAGATAGCAGAGGAGGGAGACAGGCACTCTAACTCAGACTACCGGAGTTAATTAAAGGTGTCTCCCACTGGTAGATAGAGTTGACGTTAGAGAGGTCGTAATCAAATTTCTCGCTCCCAGTCAATTAAAAAAATTTATTATCATTACTAATTTAAGCTTTTTAGATTTATTTATTTTATGTGCATGAGTGTTTTGTTTGCATGTATGTATGTGCACCATGTGTATGCCTATGGATGGTTGTGAGCCACCATGTGGGTCCTCCACAAGAACAAGTACTCTTCATGGCTGAGTCATCTCTCAAGCCCCTTTATTATTTTTAGTTATATGTATATGTGTATGTCTGTGCACATGAATGCAGGTGCCCCTGGAGGACAGAGGCACCAGATCAAGCTGGAGTTAGATGCAGCAGAGACCGACCTGGGGTGAGTGCTAAGAACTAAACTTGGGTCCTCTGCAGGAGCACTAAGCACTCTCAACTGTTGAGCCATCTTTACTCCAATATATTTTTTCATAGGAAAAAGTTTTATTTTTATTCTAAAGTGTTTGGGTTCAAAATATAGGCATCATGAGTGCCATGGCCATACCTTCTGGCCCCAAATAAAGTGTGTCCCACAAATGGAAATTCTTTTGGAAGACTTAAATAAGATTTGTCCACATAACAACAGGACTTTGTCATCAAACTTCTGACTGCCCTGGCATGGAGACATTTGTCATCTTCTGGGAGTGGTGACCACCCTTCAGGAGGTCTGCCCTGCCACCCTCTGGACTCTGAGGAAAGCCACTCCCTCATGGATGCTGGACGGCAACGCTTTCCTGTCTGCCTCCATCACCCCTTTCCCCCTTTAACTGAGTCAGCCATTCAGCTAGGCCATTGTCTCCTCTTCATTATCAATTTTCTGAAGAGGGAGAGTGAAGTACTTTGAAGTCTGTCTTAAGTGTTTCCTTGTTAGTTTTGGGTTCCCGCCCTCCTCAGGTGAAGTCTTCATTTCCAGGCGGCTGTGGTTTGTCCCAGTGCTCCAGACCTCTGTGGCATCTCTGCAGCCCACCACTTTCAGATTTTTCTTTTTTTCACGTGATATTTGGGTTTGTTTTCTGTTTTGTGTACATGTCTTATTCAGTGTGGTCAGGGTTGAGCTTCTGATGTCACTGCCACTGAACAGAGCGAACATTCTGATCACTGTTTCTACAGAGCTCAGAGCCAACTGTATAAATAGGCTATGAGATTACACAGTATAAACAGTAGACACCCAGAAACCTTGACTTCTGTGTGTTTTCTCCATTTGAATATTTTAATTTTTTTTGGAAATATGTATGGACATGAATGAAACCAAGCCACACTACAAAACAACAAACAAACAAACAAAAAAACCCAAAGAAAAACCTCAAACATGTAGATTTATTTTATGCAAGTTGTACTGAATAATGGAAAAAGTGAATACTTGAATTATTTTAGACATAAAAACCGGATTCAAATAAGACAGTGGTTCTGACCTGGTGTTGGGGAAATTCCCAGGAATCCACAAAGACAATCCCAGATTAGAGTCCTAGCAATAGTGGAGAGGGTGCCTGAACTGGCCTACCCTGGTGATCAGATGGTGCAAACCCTCGCTGTCATCATAGATCATCCAGTAACTGAAGGAAGCAGATGCAGAGATCCACAGCCAAACACCAGGCTGAGCTCTGGGAGTCCAGTAGAAGAGACGAAAGAGCAAGGGGGGGGGTGTCAAGATGGTGATGGGAAAATCTACAGAGACAACTAATCACGCTCACAGGAACTCATAAACTTTAGACCGACAGCTGTGTGTGGAGTCTGCATGGGGCCAGACTAGGCCCTCTGCATATGGGAGACAGTTGTGTAGCTTGGTCGGTTTGAGGGGCCCCTGGTAGTGTGATCAGGATCTATTCCTGGTGCATGAACTGGCTTTCTGGATCCCATTACCTATGGTTAGACCCTTGCTCACCCTTGGTGCAGCAGGAGAGGCTTGGTCCTGCCTCAACCGAATGTACCAGGCTTAGCTGTCCTCCCATGGGAGAACTTAACCTTTTGGGGGAGGGGATAAGGAATGGGGGTGGGTAAAGCAGGAGTCAGGGGGAGTGGGAAGAGGGATGAGAGGGGGATCTGTGGTTGATATGTAAAATGAATAAAAAAAAGACAGGGATTCTGGGTAAGCAAGCAGTCATAATAAAATTGTGATTAGTGAAAACTATGATTCTTAATGTTTGTTTGAGAGTCTCTTTATATAGCATGCAACACTATGTCTGCCCATAATGTTGTTCATCAAAACTAAGGTTGGCATTATTTAATTATGTAGGAACATACCAAATAAAATACTAAATATCTTTTTTTTTTTTTTGAGCTGAGGATTGAACCCAGGCCCTTGTGCTTGCTAGGCAAGTGCTCTACCACTGAGCTAAATCCCCAACCCCAAAATACTGAATACCTTAAGCAATTTAAAAAGATTTAATTATACAAGCATTTAAGGAGCATTAAAAACTAAGAGAATAATTCAGTTACTTGCGATATTCCATTGTTAATGTAGTTGAAACCAAAGATTTAGCAGAATTTGACAAATTATTAGTCTCATTTCTTTATTCAGTAGTTCAAACTTATAAATATATTTAAATATTTGTCCATTAAAATGAGATCCATGATCCCTATGCAATTTAGCAGAAATGTCCCAAGTAGGAATCATTCTGTTAAATTATCTTATTGGCTATGATCAAAAACACTAATGACACTATGTTGGAGAGGATGCGGAGCAAAGGGAACACTCCTCCACTGTTGGAGGGAGTGCAAACTTGTACAACCACTGTGGAAATCAATATGGTGGATTCTCAGAAAATTGGGAATCGATCTACCTCAAGACCCAGCCATACCACTCTTGGTCATATACCCAAGGAATTCTCAATCATACCACAAATATACATGCTCAACTGTGTTCAGAGCAGCACTATTCGTAATAGCCAGAACCTGGAAACAACCTAGATGCCATCAACTGAAGAATGGATTAAGAAAATGTGGTACATATACACAATGGAGTACTACTCAGCAGAGAAAAACAATGACAGCATGAAATTTGCAGGCAAATGGATGGAGCTAGAAAAATATCATCCTGAGTGAAGTAACCCAAACCTAGAAGAACAAACATTGTATGTACTCACTTGTAAGTGGATACTAGATATAAAGCAAAGAACAATCAGACTGCAACCCACAGAGCCAGGGAGGCTATATATATAGCATGGGGAACCCTAGGATGACTGTGGCTTATAATAAGTTTTGGTTTTACTCAATTACTGGGCAAGTCTCAATGAAACATTTCACTATTAGGATAAGAATTTGTACTGTATCAAGCTGATAATAGAATAAATAAAAAATATGGAAAAATATTTTATTTCTCTCTCTCTCTCTCTCTCTCTCTCTCTCTCTCTCTCTCTGTGTGTGTGTGTGTGTGTGTGTGTGTGTGTGTGTGTGTGTGTGTGTGTATACATGTACATGCACTGGAGCTGGAGTTTTAGGCAATTGTGAGCTGCCCAATGTGAATGCTGGGAACCTAACGCCAGTCCACTGCAAGATCAGCAAGGATTTATCACCACTGAGCCACCTCTCTAGCCCCAGGCCATACTTCTTCTTCTTCTTCTTTTTTTATATGAGTTTCCCATTTTATTTTCACAGGATTAAAAATTAACCTATTTATAAAAAAGACAAGATACTTATTGAAAGTAGGTCATCTTAACTTTCTTTGACTAAACTGCAGAGAAAAATCACAGGTAGCTAGTGCATATGATAGGAAATCAACAAACACAAGTTATACACATTTTAACCTCTAATTAATTTTTCTGCTCCCTCTTATGCTTATTATAAATATACAATATTTATATTTATACATTTTAATGTACTTTTCAGCAATACATTGCATAACATAATTACATTACATAATTCATAACAAATGGAATTATGCATTGTTAGAATATTAATTTAATATATTTTTCTTTTTCCCTCATGGTTACCAGAATATCTGATTTATTCTCTTCCTTAGTTTATTCATTTTCCCTACTGTATTAATGAGTTTTCAGGATATGGTGACAATAATTGAAATTTCCAAGTTAGAATTTTGTCTACACACAGTATTAAATGCTAATGCCATATCTTGTATTCTGTTGAAATATTTTATTCTCTTCTCATTTAGGAATCTTGTACAAGCTATAATAATAGAATTTGAAATATTTTATTCACAACTGGGAATGAACATTAGGTAGATAAGTTGGCGTGGAGGCAGTATGGGGAATAAAGAAACATTTCTGTCCTAGAAGAATTGTCCTGGATTTATGTCTCCCAAGAGGTAAGATTTAATATCTCTTTCCTCTGGCATATTTCTTTTAAAGAGAATTTTTCCTATTGGTAAGGAAGTGACTGTCTAGCAAATGAAAGCATAAAAAACATAAAACTAAAATCTGGGGCTGGAGAGATGGCTCAGAGGTTAAGAGAACCAACTGCTCTTCCAGAGGTCCTGAGTTCAATTCCCAGCACCTACAAGGTGGCTCACAACCATCTGTAATGAGATCTGGTGCCCTCTTCTGTGTACATAATAAATTAATAAATAAATAAAAAATGGGGGGTTGGGGATTTAGCTCAGTGGTAGAGCGCTTGCCTAGCAAGCACAAGGCCCTGGGTTCTATCCTCAGCTCAAAAAAAAAAAAAATGGGTCAGCTCCCACAAAAACCATATAAAATCTAACCACAGATTTAAAATCATTTAGTTAAAGAATAAAACAAAGTCCCTGCCTTCCTAAGTAAGTTATTTCTTTGTAAACATTACTAAGAGAAGAGCAACACTTACGAACAACTTATTGTTGTAAACAAAATGAGGCATAAGCTTTATCTCTAGGTATTGAATTCTGACATTAAAAATTCAATAACTCATTATTAATCAGCTTCGTTGTTAGAAGTGAAGGCACAGTGGAACCACTGAAGTAGACCGCTGCCTGTGTAGAAAGGAAGGTTTATTGGGGATTCAAAGCTACCAGGCTGTTTCTTGGGAGGCAGAGAGAGCAGCAATGGCAGAAAGAGCCTTGCCAGTTTTATGGGGTGCAGGTTGTGGTGTGAGGCAGTGCATAAGTCAGAACAGCCGGGTAGCAAGAGTAGGGGAGGTGTGGGTCAGCCAGAACAGCCTGTGTGAGACAGAACAGGCCGGGAATTTGGATCTGGTTTGAGCTTGTCTGAGTTAATAGGGAACTAGGTGCTCATTACTGGAGGTAGTTGACTGTAGGGACAGATAAGGGAAGTAATGGCTTCTCCTGACAATCAGAACCCTGCTTCCCAAGGTTTCTGAGGAATGCTGAGTTTAGGCTATTTTTATCTGCTAGCAGTCCTCTGTGTACCCAGTCAGTCAAGGCTGAGCTGAGCCCAGACTGTCATTTAGAACACTGTCAGCAGCACTGCCGTTTTGGGAGCCCTCTTTGGACCTAACAGTTATCTCCATGCCCATGTTCCTTAGTCTCAATATCACTATCTTCCTTTTTTTATTTAATTTTTTTATTCACTTTACACACCAACCACAGATCCCCCTCTCATCCCTCTACCTCTCCTGTACCCTCTCTTCCCTCCACCCCCAACCCACTCCCCATGCCCTCCTCCAAAAGTGTAAGTCCTCCCATGGGGGGCAGCAAAGCCTGGAACATTCAGTTGAGGCAGGACCCAGGCCCCCCCCCGCCCCATCAGGCTGAGCAAGGCGTCCCACCACGGGTAATAGGATCCAGAAAGCCAGCTCATGCACCAGGGAGAGATCCTGGTCCCATTGCCAGGGACCCCTCAAACAGACCCTGCTACACAACTGTCTCCCATATGCAGAGGGTCTAGTCCGGTCCCACGCAGGTTCCACAGCTGTTGGTCTAAAGCTCGTGAGTTCCCGTGTGCGTGGTGCAGTTGCCCTTCTACAGCCTACATTTATCTTCCAACGTGTTCTCATCCATTTCCAGTGGGGACCAATCTTTACCTTACCTCACTAAATCCCTTCTCATCCAAAGACATTTATTTCTCTTTTCATTGACCTCTCTTTACCAAAAACACACTTAAAATACACTTTATATCTCTAACTCCTTTGTATCTTTTTAATTGAATGGTGTTTACATCTAATTTTATTTCTAATAGTCATAAGTAAGGGCAGTATGTGGTCATCAATTTAAATACACTGTAAAAGAGAAGTTACTTTCATGACATAATCAAACACATGGGATTATTTGAAAATTTTTAAGACATCTTGGTATATCTTTGAGCAGGTTGTATAGTTTTTATTTTTATTTTATTTACTTATTTGTTATTGTTTTGTTTTAGACAGGCTCTCACTATGTATAGGTCTGGCTGTCCTGGAACTCACTAATGTAGACCAGGCTGGCTTTGAACTCACTGACATCCACCTGCCTCTGGAGTGCTGGGATTAAAGGCATGTGCCACCACACCTGGCATTTGTATCGTGTTTAAAATGGAATTACCTTAAAGTATTTGTATAAACATACATAACAATGGCTATACATGTATACTGTATGTACACATCTTAAAAATGACAGCTGGTAGCACACGACAGCACATCGGAATAACATGTAATGTGATTACATTGACCATTGAGAGAGCCAAAGGATAGAGCGGAGGGTTTTGAGTCTGTTTTGTGTAGTTTCTTAAGTTTTTAGGGACGCTTACTTGTGCAGGACGGAGGAATTCTGCCACCTGAGTGTTTTTATGTCCTCCTCCCTTTCCTCCAAAATAACTTGTCTTTTGTGGCTTGGCTAAGAACTGAGCTGCAGGTGGGTGGGAAAAGCAGGGGATGATCAAAGCTTTATGTGTTTGGTGTGTGGCTTCTTGGGGTGCTGAGGGGACAAGAAAGAGGTGTGGCCAAAGGTGTTTCTGCAGGCTAGAGAATGAGGGACTTCTCTGTGGGTTTTATCTGGACTTGGTTTGAAAGCCAGTTTTACTTTGTTCATGTGTCAGCAGCAAAGAAGGGGTAGGGTGGAGGGACAAGCGATTTGTAGGTGGAAGCAAGTGACTCCTTTCTGTGAGGAGCAGTGGCTGCTTCCTGTGTATGCAGTCCTGCAGGCAGGTCTGGACAAGGCACCCACGTGGAGGGCAATGGGCCAGGAGGCAAATGCTAGTCCTGGGCCATGGAAAAGGCGTGAGGAGCAGAGAGAAAGGGGGAATATTTGACTAGGAAGCTCCCAGAGAGAAGGAAAATCACCATGGGAAGGGATAAGACCGTTTTTCTGTTCTTTTCTATCCACATCTCCTATGCACAGTACCAAAGGCAGTGCTGGCTGACCTTGACAGATCTAATTGGTGATGAAATCTGCCTGGGGACGTGCAACAGACATAAACCCTACAGTTAACAATGTGTAGACAAGTAATCTTAATTTATTATATTACATTATGTGTGTAGTTTTGATTCAAATCTTTAAAAAATCAGACAATATCATTATTTGTTAATGTGACCATATCACATGACATTAAGAAAGGACATAAAATGGAAGGGAACCACTAATTAGAGGAAGAAAATGTTAGAAGGATGTCAGCAGAAAGATATTTTAGCAAAGAAGGGTTTCTTCTCTCTCTCTCTCTCTCTCTCTCTCTCTCTCTCTCTCTCTCTCTCTTTGGTTTTTCGAGACAGGGCAACTCAGCCAACCAACCCCCACGACCCATTTTTCTGCCATAAGTCATATAAAAAGTTAAGCCAGGCAGTGGTGGCAAGCACCTGTAATCCCATCACTTGGGAGGCAGAGGCAGGTGGATCTCTGTGAGTTTGAGGCCAGCCTGGTCTACAAAGTGAGTTCCAGGACAACCTCTAAAGCTACAGAGAAACCCTGTCTCGAAAAACAAACAAACAAACAAACAAACAAAAATAAATAAGTAAATAAATTTTAAAAAGTCCCCAAACTAGCAGCTTAATGGCACCCCATCCCCAGGACCTTCTCTTTCTACGTAGGAGCTTGACTTGCTTCCTCTCTCTTAAGCTTTCACCTGTGAACCTATAATGAACTTATTTCTAAAAGCTCATCCTCCTCATGGTCCATGACATTCACTTGTGAATTTATGAGACAAGAGTCTGGAGCCATGACTCAGTGGAAGGAGTTTTGCCTGACTCCTAGCTACTGATACCCAAACTCCTGAATTAAGACTGTCTGAGGCTAGAAAGTCTCTGTTATACTCAAGGACCCCACTTTCCTCATTTGGATGAGCCCTCGATGGAGAGGGCATTAGTGTGTCTTTGTTGATTAGCCGAGAGCCTCTCAGTAGACAGTAACCTTATGAACCTCCCGGCAGCCAGATAGTCGTGATGCAGGGCCAAAGATGCAACTCAGATCCCATATCTTTGACAAAGAAGTCATGTAACACAACAGATGAAAAAGGGTTGAAGGAAAAAAATCTACGGAAATAGCCACTTGCCTCTGCCCTGTTCCTTTGCACCTAAGGCCTCCAAAATGCCCCTGGGCTCCTGAGGGTCCCGCCTCCTAGTCACCTCCACTTCTTCATCTTGCTTCTATCTTTCTTCTTGACCAGAGAGGCTTTCCTGGTGTGCAGATTCGGCATTCTTCCTAGACGCCATCCTCGCAGGGCCTGATCTTTGGAGAGCCAAGAGGCTTTTGCTCTTTTCTCTTTCTCTTTCTCTCCCCTCTCCCCTTTGTGGCCGGGTCTCCGTCTAGCCTGTATTGACATGAACTCACTCTGTGGCCTAGGCTTACTCAAACACATGACAGTTCCTGTCCCTCAGGCTCCCTCCTTCTGGGTGACAGGTGTGAACCTCCACTCCTCGTTTTTTCTTCCACCGAGGACAGAGCACAGAACTTTCCTGAAGGGTCACAGGAGAACTAGAGCTGGGCAGGATGCCCTTCATTTAGACATTTCAAGGCCGCTTCCCAGCTGGCAGGAGACACAGCAAACTCAGACCCAGACTCAGAGGAAAGAAACATCTTTATTACAGCTGAGAACTCCACGGGGACTGATGCTGATCATGGACTGCTGGGGCAGGGACTGGGCCTCGGCAAAGCAGCTACTCGAGAATGGTCAGCAGTATGTAATCCTGTGGGGAGAGCAGAGGCCCTGTATGTGCACTCACTCTCCCAGTCTGCTATCCTGGAGCTGCTCCTGACACTCCAGAGAGGACCACGCCTGTGACTAAGAAAGGAGAGCCAGGGACTCTGGATAACGGTGTAGAATGGAGAGGAAGACGGAGTCTTGGGAGTGTTTATGAGGACAGGAAAACACTAGACTTTGGAGCTCTTCCTGAGATACATTGACTAGTGAGCAGAGGACCATGAAGGAATGAATGAACAACCAGGGCAGCCATGGAAGGGTGTGTGTGTGTGTGTGTGTGTTGCACACTGCCCAGCTCCAGATAGTCTTTAAATCACAGTCTGCATGGTGCACTCTGTAACTTGCAACCTGAGCCACGGTACTAGGCAGCTGCAAAGCAGAACAGCAAGTGAGCCTTGCTTTTCCCAGGTCTGGTTATGAGGTAGCACTTCCATGGCTTGAAGCACTGGCTGTGTGTCCTGTCTCTGGTCATTTGGATCTGTCACCCAGGGCAACACCTGACCTGGTGGCTCAGGACTGGTGTCATCATTTTTACGGCAGTCACAAACCCTGGGTTACCTGGATGTATTCTCCATGCCTACTCTGGTGGGGTTTTCTCTTGACTCTCTAAGGTCCCTAGGCTGATGTTCAGGCAGGAACAGCCGTGGTGGGGGCAATAGGGAGGGAGAGACACTGAGTGGCCCCATGAGGCAACAATGCCTGCTGCCTCTTCTACCTCAGGTTCTGGAAGGCAGGCTTCTGTCGTCAGGAATGGGGATGGGAGGCCCAAGGTCTAAGCTTGGGGTCCTAAAGCTCAAGATCGTTCATTTGCCTTTTTGTTTGTCCTTCTCCTTCTTTGTCCTCCTCCTCCTCCTCCTCCTCCTCCTCCTCCTCCTCCTCCTCCTCCTCCTCCTCCTCCTCCTTCTTCTCTTCTGTCCTTCCTTTCTTTCTGACACAGGGTCCCATTATGTAGCCCAGTCTGGCCTGGAACTCAGATCCTCCTGCCCCCACCTCCTGACTTCTGGGATTACACTACCTTAGAAATCATCTCAAGGCAAGAGAAGGAAATAAAGAGTATTTGTGAGCCCTACTCTTCCCACTTACCTACTTCTCCATTTCCTATCTCCCTGTCTCTGGCTCTAACTCTCTCTGTTTCTGTCTCGGTGTCTCTGTCTGTCTCTCTGCCTCTACCTTGCCCCAGTCTGGAGTTTAGTATGGTCATGTTCAGATTTCAGAAGACATTCCATTCTGGGAGATGTATTCTATTAACTGTGAGATTGTGTGTCTGTCTCCCTTCCAACCTGTTTTTCTACAAGTTCCTTTAACTATTTCTTTCACCTTTTTAAAAGGTGTCTTCATTTTTTTCTTTTGTTGGTATCTATTTGTCTGTTTGCATGTCTGAGAGTGTATGCCATGTGGTTTAGGTAGCAGTGGAACCAGGGTGGGTGCCAGGTCCTCTGGAGCTGGGGTTCCAGGTGGTTGTGAGCCAGTGCTGGCTGTGGGTGCTGGGAATGGGCCCTGGGTCCTTCAGGAGAGCAGCAGCACTCTTCGGCACTGACCCACATCCCTGGAACTTTCCCTCCATGGACTTTTCCTCTTTGGGAAGAAAAGGGAGCCAGGACAGGAAGCAGGACAGGCCTGGGGCAGATCCCCAGGCAGCCCCTCAGGGCTCTCTAAGCTTATTCCTGCTTCCTGCCCTGCCCTGGGGTGTTTGCAGAGAGTGGGCACCGGGTACAGCAGCACTGGCTGGGAACCAGGACCCCTCAGTTCTAGGGAGGTGGGTGGTCCTGGCTAAGATAATAGATTGGAGGTCAGATAAAGACTCCTGCTTTGTCACCCTTGCCCTGCTTTTCTGCCTTCCTGAGCCTTGAGCTTCTTCTCAGTCAGAGTGGGGAGAATAGCATTGTCTGTGTAAGGGGAGATGCTCTTGAGGAGCCCTGTGTTCTGGCTTCCTGAGGGACTCATGTTGGCCCCTAAGGCCTCAGTCACTTTTCTATAACAGGTGTCACATACCAGCATGGTAATAGAGAGGCAGAGGGTAGGAGGGGCCTCAGCTTCTAACTTCCTGCTCATTAGCTGAGCATCATGGGGAGACCCCTCCCCCTTCACCTACCTCAGAGAAGTTCACTTGGGCATGGTTGAAGGAGATGCCTTTGATGTTGGGTAGTGGAAGGCCATGCCCTCTGAGCCACTCTGCAAGAGGAAGGCAGGAGCTCAGGGCCTGGTGGTCAGGGCTGTTTGGCAGGTATGCTTGGGAGGTTCTGGGTGGCTACCCTTCCCAGCCAGGGGACCTTCTGCACCCCAATCCCCCTTAATCAGGCAGCCCTGAACAGCAGGTAGCCTAGGGAAGTAGACGTTACTAGAGATGTACAGCTTCTAACATTTCAACATGACATTGCGTCTGCAAATGTGTTGCCCTGGGACACATGCGTCCTGCAAGCCACAGACAGGATACCCCGATCCTCTCCTCGTCACCTTCAGGACCAGTCTTGTTTTTGGAGCTGAGGATCGAACCCAGGGCCTTGAGCTTGCTAGGCGAGCACTCTACCACTGAGCTAAATCCCCAACCCCCCGTGACCAGTCTTTTAAAGGAACATTCTCCTTAAATATATCCCAGACCTGTGACCACGTTTTTAGGAATCTATTCTTCTTTGCAGTGTTTAAGGAAGATACAATTTGTTGAAGATTGAAGGTTTCCTGGTACTCAGGAAACGCATTCTACCTAATGCTCACACTGAGCTTAAGAACTGCTGACATGTTGGTAGAAATAAAACATCTCACAAATAGACGAGACAGGGGTCAGAATCAACTGAAAACCTGAAATGCTAGAAATGTGGCTCCGTTAGACAATATCCACCGACTATATCAAAGAAGGCAAATATTCACAGATATGCTTGCTCGCCAAATATCTGAAAACTAAGCCTCAAATCAGTAAAGTCACAGAGCTGGCCAGCTTGCTATCAGTGCTTGTCAACTCTTTGGCTAACTGATTTTCATAAATGGAGTTGTGAAAAATTGAGGGCCTGGCATGGCCTCCTCCTGTGCCCACCACTCGGTGTTGAGCAGCCTTTCCCACCCCATTTCTCCCAGGCACTCTGGCCTTGGAGTAATCTGGCAATCCCTTGCTGACTTAATGGTCACTTGGAGGTCAGGTGTGGGGTGGATGGAGGAAGAAGAGCCCATGCATTTGTTCTTCCATTGGCCCTCAGACCTCACGGGGTCTCCAGCTTGAGGACCCCTCATTCTAGGTCTCTTCCAAAGGACTTTCCCAAGTCTCCCGACTCGTTTCTTTCTTTCTTTCTTTCTTTCTTTCTTTCTTTCTTTCTTTCTTTCTTTCTTTCTTTCTTTCTTTCTTCCTTCCTTCCTTCCTTCCTTCCTTCCTTCCTTCCTTCCTTCCTTCCTTTCTTTTTTTTTTTTGAAGCTGAGGATCGAACCCAGGGCCTTGTGCTTGCTAGGCGAGCACTCTACCATTGAGCTAAATCCCCAGCCCCAACGACAGTCGTTTATTATCTCAAGTTGTTTCATGTAGCCCTCTTGGGTTTCCTCAATGGCCTTGTACTGCCCTTTTCTCCTTTGGGTGGGATTGTAGTATGAGCAGCACCCCATGGCACTAAGCAGTCTCTTGGCCTGGTGTTTAGACCTTGCGTGACCACATCAACTTCTAGGCCTGGCCCACTTTCTTGGTTGTCTCTTGACCTTTGTGGTGTTCCAGGGTGTGACACACAAGCATTGAGTGAGAGCCTGTGGCGGGCACAGAAAGAGTGAACCCTATCTCTCCAGCCCCTTGCAGGTGGCATCCTTGCCTGTCTGGCCTCTCTGGCTGCCCTGATAGACCTTCTACTGCCCCTTGCTCTGTGCCCAGCTAGTCTCCCGTTTTAAACAGATTTGCTCACTGCATACCCAGACCCTTCCCTGGCTACCAGAGTCCCTCAGGATGGAAACATGGGCAGTGCTTGAGTCTCTGCCAACTTCTCAAAGTGATTGTTCTCCTAATGTGACTCAGAGCACAAAGACCATCAATTGAGAAAGCAAGAAGTCAGGATTCTAGACTCAGCTTGGCCAGAGATTTGCTGAGTTACTTCAGACAAGTCACTTAACCTCTCTGGGTTTATGGAGTGGGCCCATCTGAAAGATGAAAAGACTGAGCTGGATAATCTCTCAGGAGTAAGTGGGGCTGGGCTGTATATCCTATATACATTTCTTTGGTGTGAGTCACTGGACAGGATGCTATGGACACAATGAGAAACGTGAGTACCTGTATCCCTGGGAAACTCACCATGCAGTGGGACACAGGTACTGACCAGGTAGCCATGGAGATGTGTGATGGGCACACACTCTGCCCAAGGAATGGCCATGCTGGGAAGCCCAGGGCTATGGATTGCCCCTCCATCTTCCTGGCTCACCTCCCCATTTGTCTATACTGCCTTGTCTCAGCATCTGAGGAGCCCAGGGTGAGAAGGGAGTTTTGGAAAATTCTGGATTCCTGATAGCTAGAGGGGAGAGTGATGTACTGTGACATCCAGCTTTCAGCTGTTCTAGTCCTATACAAATGCCCACCCTGCTGATCACATTTACAGTGTGAGCTGCCTACTTTAGCCATCTTACTGGCCTCAGTCCATCTGGCATTCCACTTGGGACCATCGACCTGGCCCTGCAGTTGCTGAGGCTGAGTGGCCCCTCCCCCTCTGAGGGCCCCCTCCTTTACAGCCTCCCTGTAGCTGCCCTTCCTGCCACTGGTCCATGCTCTGAGCTTGCATCAGAGTTAGTTGCCTTTGCAACTGCATCTGACAGCTTGGAGAAGTACTGCCTCTTGCTCTGCCTAGGGGCCAGTCTCAACCCTGGCAGCTGTTTGCAGCCCCTGTGGACAGGTCTGGTGCTGCCTCCAGCAATATACTGTGACGTGTGGTCTGACAGAGAGGGACAGTGAGACTTACTGTTATGGTGAGGCAAGAACCGCCTCTTCAGGACCGCCAAGAGCAAGGCCTTCAGATGCTCTTCCTGCAGTGGGGAAACAGTATGCAGTTCAGTTGCATGCAGACTCTATCGGACAGATGCCACACAGATTCTGGAGAAGTCCTACAGATACCACCTTAAAAAATACCCAAAGTCTTCCTGTTCAGGCTGGGCTTGCTTTGAACGCACTATCCTTCTGTCTTGGCTTCCCTAGTGCTGGGATTACAGATGCCGCCACAGCTATCCACATGCCGCTTTCGAAGGACTTTGAAGTTTTGGGGTCAGATTAGTGAAGGGTCAGGGGAACCCTAAGGGGCCCCAAAAGGAGACCCCTCACCACCAGCCAGGTATCATCTCTGTAGGGAAGGAAATGGATGGGTCACAGGGACCAACTTTGGGTCAGTGTGAGAGAAATTCTTCTCGTACTGAGAGCTGCTGGCAGTGGGACACATTGAAACAGCAGGCTTCCCAGCCCTAGGGCTGCACAAGGGGGTCTTGATCAGGACTGTCCCGACTCTGGTAGATGCTTTTTGTCTGGTAGGAGGCTGCTATTACTACATACGTATTTTTACATGTCCATGGTGTTGGTGGCTTATATAGTGTATAAATTGTCACCCTGGTCTCATGGATGCCCTGTGATTTGTCACAGATGATATTCCTGACTGGAGAGAAAAAGAGTCCTAGTGCCATTGACCCAAATTATAAGCAAGTGAAAATCATGTGTTAAGGACCATAATATTCTGTACAGCAGGTCTGCCAGTGAACTCTCCCTACAGAGTTGCTTGGTTTATACACTCAGTTAACCCCATCTCCCTGTGACTCTTCTCTTTTAGGGTTGGAGTCTGTGACACAGGCTTACAGAGAGGACGGGTGGGCTGTGGGGAGGGGCCTACTGTGGCACTATTCTTCCCAAGCAGGAGCAGGAGCAACCCTTGGGGGAAAGGTTCAGGTTGTATCTGCAGTGGTGTGGGCTCAGGGACTGAAGGCCAGTATGTTCAGCCATGTTGCCCAGCTCCCTGCACCCCTATGTTTAGCCTGGAGAACAAGAGTGGCCCTGAAAATTTTACCCCATCCTAGATGACTCCCCACCTCCTTCCCCTTCTCTGACCTATCTGGGAATTTTGTTGGTTAGGACCACCTTCAAAAACGCCAGTTCCTGACTCTTCTGTGCTCAGCCACCACCACATCCCAGGAGCCTCATCCACCTGCTGGCTATGCCTTGCTGTGGGCCCTATTGGCTTCTCTTAGTGTGCGTCTCCTCTGCTCACACTCTCTCAATGAGGCTTCCATCTCAGTCTGAGGAGAGTCACCCCAGTATGACCCGCCTCCACTGCCCCTCTTGATGTCCTGCACTCTGTCCAGAGCCCTGGATCTTTCCTGAACCTTTGGGGGCACATTCAATACTGGGTCTTTGGTTCACCTCTTCCCTGATGTCTCTGGTCTCCCCGCTTCTGCTTAAAGCTCACCCCAATACATCCCCGAGACTCCTTTTTTTTAAAAAAAAGAAATGATTTATTTATTTTTATTTTATGTGCATTGGTGTTTTGCCTGCATATACACCTGTGTGTGTGTGAAGGTGTTGGATCCCCTGGAGTTACAGATAGTTGTGAGCTTTCCTGTGGGTCTTTTGGAAGAACAGCTAGTGCTCTTAGCTGCTGAGCCATCTCTCCAGCTCCCAGACTCCTTTCTGATGTTGCCGATCTCCATACTGACCCTGCTTCTTTCTTCATGGCGCTATCACCTAATTCTATGCTGTATAATTTGCTTTGCTGAAGCTTATATGGGTTTAGGTCTGCTAGCCTGTGAGGAGTGGGGACCTTTGTGCTGATACCCAACTCATCTGTGTACCTAAGGCAAGGCTAGGCATATATATTATATATATATGAAAGAGACAAGCCAGGGCCCCAGAGGCCACATCCTACCCCAGCAGGAGTCAGGGACTCCAGGGTGAGATGAAATTAGGGACAGATTAGGACTTAAGCTTTCAGCCCTATATCAATGACACAGGACTGTTTACATTGCATATGGATCCTTTAGGACACAAGGCTGAAGAAAGGGACTTACCTGCTTCTCGATGATGGTGGGGTAGGGACCCAAGGTGATCACAGCGCTGTTAGGAGTAAGTCAGTGAGTGAGCTGGGGGGGGGGTGTCTAAGTACCTGCCCTGCCCTGGGCACAGAAGGGGGCTGCCATCCCTAACCATCCCTTCTCCTCATCCCCCACTCCCAGCTGTCTTATATTTCCCAAGTTAAAGCCCATTACCTGTGTGGCATGAACTGGAGTTTTAGTTTCTGATTTCTTGAGGAGAACATAGCTTTGGAGAGGATTTGCTGAGATGGATTGAAAGCAGACAGGCAGGGCAGAGTTGGCGCTGTTTCCTACAGAGCCTCCCATGCCCCAATCCTGTCTCATCCCCAACCCAACTTGTGCTCTGTCCCATGGTCCTCACCCTGTACCCATGTCACTGTCTTCCCCATCCTATGCCTATATGGCCTCACTCGGGAAGGGGGCACTGGTGGGGCTGGCCACTCCTGGGCGGCTCAATGGAAAGGTCTTAGTCCTGGAATCATCATTTCTGGAAGCCAGCAGGCTTCTTGCCTGTTGGGATGAACCCAAGGCTTTGTACTAGGCTAGGACTCTACCACTGAGCAACAGTCCCAACTGACTGTATTATTATTATTACTTTATTATTTAAAATGGATTCTTGCTATGTTGGTCTCAGACTTCTGGACTCAAGTGGTCCCTCTGCCTCAGCTTTTCAAGTAGCTGGGATTATAATGTGCACCATCACAACTGGCTCCCCTTGGTTTTGTGGGGGAGTAGCTAGGCCTCTAATTCATATGTGCAGGTTCAGGGCTCTTTGCTACCAGTAGGGGGTAGCTACTTCTTGGTCATACAACGAAGTCTTAGATAAGATTCAAGGACCCCGCTACATCCTTAGGATACCATCCAGTGCACCTGTGGCGCAGTGACTCTTCTGCTTTCTCATCTGAGGCACTTTCCAATTTTGAGGTCAGGGATTTAGAATTGAGCCATTGGAATTTGGGGGCGGGCTATGTTTCCCAGAATTCTCCCCATAATGATTAGTATGGTTGCTTTGTGACTCAGGCATCCCTAGGGGAGTCTTTGAAAGCACTAATAGCACCCTACAGGAGGGTCTGGAGCTGAAACTTCTTCGGAGGTCTTTGGTGAGTACAGAAACCAGTATGTGAATGTCTTAGCAGTAGGCACAGTTGCCCACGTGTAGACTACTAGCAGATGGTGGTCTCCCTGCCCTCAGTCTGCATCTGGAAATCCAGTCCATGCAGTTTCACTCACCCAGGCAACTGCATCAGAGGAGGCATTCTTGGTCCCCTGTAGCATCAGTAAGCCCTGCTGGGTGACTGTGGCCCTGGAGCCATCCAGGTGGACAGTGGGTGGATCTGAGGTGCTGATGACTAGTCCCAGGCTCCCTCTGGTCAGATTATAAACCTGGATTAAGTTAAAGCAGGAAAGGTAGAGGGAGGTAGAGGAAGGTAGAGGTAGAGGTAGAGGCCCTGGCTGGGAAGGGTGGGAACAAGACCCTCTTGTAGGGCACTGGGTTTTTCTTCTAGCCCTACAGCATCTTGCTGTGTGGCTTACAGGAAGTTACTTAGATCCTGTGAACTTCTCTGAGGTAAGATCGCTGGGCATGCACAGTGCTGTGCTGGTTTTGGCAGTTAAAGTATGGATCTACCTCTGAAAGCTGTGTAGCCTGAAACAAGATTCTTTATCCCTCTGTGCTTTACATTTTTCATTCTTATAAAGTACCCACTCCACAGAGTTGTGTGGATTAGATGACCAACTGCGGTGCTCAAGAGACATTAGCACCTACGGTGCTACAGGATTCTCTGCTGTAATTGTTTGCCCATCTGGTGAACAGCAAGTTCTTTGGAGAGTTCAATGCATTCAGATTCTAGAGCAGGGACTGGGTTCAAATCAGGTTCTTCTAGTTACTCAGCAGTGATGAGCCCCACCTTGCTGTTATCTGGGTGAGTCTTAGCAGGGTGGGACATGCTCAGTGGTGAACAATGACAGCCCATGGTCACAGTCACTGTCTTGACTAATTCCTCTTGTCTTACATCCCTGACACTGTAAATGGGTGCACCTACTTCTGGAGTCCACAGCAGAAAAATGGAACATGTCCATGAAGTTCTTTAGGTCCAGCCTGCCTAGCCCAGGGTGCTGAAGGAGGGGCAGGCATCATACCTACCTCTGGCTTGGGCGTCTGAGCACTCAGGGACAACAGCTCCCAGAGGCCAGTTTCCTAGAAAGGTAAAGGCCGGGTCAGCTGTGGCATCCTGAGGGTGTGTCTGAGCAAACTGTAGGCTCAGGGAGATAGCTGCCTCTACTGGACACATTGTCTGCACACGAGTCAGTCTCAGCTCAAGGCCAGTTACATATCTGGCTTTTCAGAGCTGTTATTTGGAAAGATTAACTTTCTGTGGTTTTGATAATTTTTATCCTAACATTTTATTATATATATTTTAGCCAGGGTCTCGTATGTCATGTATCAGTCTTGCCTCAAACTCACTATGTAGCTGAGCTCCTGATCCTCCCACAAGTGCTGGGGTTACAGGTGTGCACAATGTCTGAGATCGAAGCCAGGGCTTTGTGCATACTAGGCAGTCTGCTCACTGAGCCACACCCACAGCCTCTTAACTATGAGAAATGCTACAAACACAGTGAAGCTGAGTTTCATAGAAGACATTTGCATGCTCGACACAGTGTTCTATTAATAATTTCTGCCGTTGCTTTATCATACTCCTACCCATCCATCTATGCTCAACTGATTTTCAGGGAGGTGCTGGGATTGAACTCAGGGCCTCACACATGTTAAGCTCATTTTTGACCTCTGAGCTACCTTGGATCCCTGCTCCATTGGTTTTCCAAAATCACAAATCATCATAGAGAAAACGATAGAAATGTCTGAAGTAAAATTCACTCAATATATCTTTCCTTTTCTCTCTGAATCCAATCTCAGAGGTAACTATTGTTGACATTTTGAAGTATAAGCAAATGGACTTTTTCTGCTCACATACAAGCATGAACAGAGAGGAGCATTCTGGCCCACATAGCCCTATGCCTTGTTAGTGCCACTTAGTGCCAGGACCTGTAGAACCATCTTGTTCTTACTAAGCATTGTGTCTTAGTTTACACTGCCTGTGGTCTTAGTAAGTTTACTAGTTGCTTAGTGATGGGCCACAAATCAACTTTGAGTTTTACTCTGTAGCAAACGTGGCTCTAAGGACTCCCTGCACATGTGCTCCTGCCCACCAGTGTAAGCATTTCTTCATATGTAGGCTTCAATTCTGACTGTCTCAGAACTGTCACATCTGCGGGGGACACAGGGAAGAGCAGGGGGAGACAGGAGACCTCATCTATAGTCAATTCCACTTGTGGGTGACCTTGAACCAGCCACTTCTCCAGTCTGGACACTCATTTGTGTAACTATTTAAAATAACTTTCTTTTGAGCAGTGATATCGGTGGCCTTGCCCATTGTTCCCATCAGCCCTGGGAAGTGCTTATTCTCTACCACCTGTGTGTGCCTCCTCACCACTAGAGGCCAGCCTCAGGTAAGCCTTCCCTAGTGACAATATGCAGGTGGCCTTCTGGCTGTCCTGATTGTTTTAAGCAAGGCTAGCTAGTTAGTTATTGTTGGGATGCACTGTTAGAACCCGACCTCTGCCAGGCCACACACTATATTTACAGTGGCTTCCTCTCACAGATCCGAGTAGGTACCTTCAGAGACTCAACCCTGGGAAGTGAGAACATCAAAGTCCTCACACCCTCACACCCTCATACCCGGCTCCCCACCCCTACCCTACCTCCGCCTGGAGATCACTGGGTCTGGCTGTGGGCTTGTGCTTCCTCTGCCAGGAAGGCTCTTAGCCTGTCTTCAGAGACATTGTTGCCCATTGTCTGTCTGTCTGTGGTGCAAATAACTCCTTACTCCCCAGTAACCCATCTCAGTGTCCCCTTGAACACTCACACCCAAACCTTTCACTTATCACATCCTTTTCTTGTTCAGTTTTCTACTCCCCTATGAGACTCTGATCTCTACATGATAAGAGACCCTGTGTTCATAGGGCCTACCCACATGAGGCTTTCATAAATATCTGTTGTGTAGAATGGGTATGTGGTATGAAAAGAACAATAGGCATGTGAGTGTTCCTCTCCTCAGATAAAGGGGCTTCTGGGAAGGGTTCTGAAGGATGAATAGGAGCTAGTCAGGTTAGACTAGTCAAGTCCAGAGTGGGGAAGTGACTTTTGCTACTGGGGCCTTGGCTTTTTCATGTAAGAAACAGGACAGGAGCATTCTGTCCCTCCTTCCTGCCCACCTCCCAGCTCTCACCGAGGAGTCTTGAGGCTCCACGAAGATCTCCTGGCTCATGGACAGACAGGACAGGATGTCATTGTAGATTTCTAGCCAAAAGGCAAAATCTGCCGTGCTGTCCTGGGCTAATCCTGGGAGAGGTGGGGGAACCACATGCTCCGGCCTTGAAGCCCGCTGATGTGGGCCACAGGGAGTCACAAGCTTCAGAGAAATGGTGGAAGAAAGATGGTCAGTGGGGACAGCTCTCCTGGTGGCACCTGGTCACAGCTCACCTTTCCGACCACAGCAGGCACAGTTTCATTTGAGTCTACCAATAGCATCACCAGGGGGGAGTCATTATGGTCACTATCTGACCACAAGGAAACAAAGGCCTGGGATGGTGACGTCACTCACTCCAATCCCACACAAGAAGAGGTGGAGCTGAGCCCCTGAGTCTGGCTGGCTTCCTGGTTCCCATCAAGCTCCACTCCATTCTCCGAACCCTGGCCTTCCTGGGCCCTCTTCTCCCTCCTACCTTCCATTACAGAGAGACATCAAGGAGCAGGTGGACAGAAGCTGGGCAGTCCTCAGCCATTCTCTGCCCTCCGTTTCCCTGCCTGGGAGCTGACGCAGCTTCTCTCTTGCTGGGTCTGACTCACTCGCCTGTGACCTCCCCATTCTCTTTCCTCTTTTGCTGACCATTCCCTTTTCTCACGCCTCGCTCTCCTGTCTTCCTCTTTCTCCCTTGCTCCCCACCCTGTGAAGTCCCATCTCCCCTTCTCTTTGCCCGTCCACTCCCAGCAGGTTCCCCAAGGGCCCATGGTAGCCTAGGGTTGCCAACCTGCACTGTCATCAGGATGGCTCCCTCTGTGAACTCGGTGTTGGTCACATAGTACTGGAAATCATCAGGACCCGAGATGATTGGAGCTGTGGAGCAGAAATGAAACCTAACTCAGCCGGAAGTAGAGGTGGGAAGGATGTTGCGGGAGGCAGGGAGAAATCCCTTTTCCTCTGCTCAGCCTTAAGTCCCTTGATGGCTGAGCACATGCTTCCTAGAACAAGGGACAGTTATTGCATGCTGTCATTTGTGCCAGGTCGTTAATATTATTCTAACAGGCGTTATCTGTGGGCCTTTCATTGATCCTGTTTGACAGATGGGGAAACTGAGGCTTGGAGGGGAAGTGACATATAAAGGTTACAAGCCATGTTGTCCCCTCTTTTTCCCCGTTAGAAAGTATCCCCCCTGTAGGTAGGACTGTCCTGTCTCTGGGTATATTCCTATAGACACATGGCAAGGGACAGTTGACCAGCAGCAACATACGAAGAGCGATGTGTAGCAGGTCTTCCAGCAGGAAGTTGAGCAGGTTTGTGGCCTCAGGGCACACCTAGAGAGAAGGGAAGTGGGGGTCCTGCTGGCATGAGGCCGAGGTGGAGAGGCTCTCTTGGGGGAACGCCCCTCCCCTTGGCGACTCACTATCTTCTGGAGGAGGAATGGCAGGGATTCCTCCAGGATCTCAGTCACCAGATTCAGCAGCTGGTTGGGCAACAGGGTCTCTGTTCTAGGGGAGGGATGACAAGGTAGAGACAGCCATGCGGTGCACCAAAGGTGTGGGCAGGGAAGGGGGAGGTGAGCACCACTGAAGCAGGACAGCAGGACCCACATCGACGACTTTTCCTTCCCTGGCATTCCCACCTCCTCTCCATTTTCTTCCTCCTGTCTTCCCCCTCCATGTGTGTTCTCTCCAGTTTTCTGCATTATGTCTTGATTCGTATTCTCTCCTTCATAAAGGTCTTTGGGATTTTCAAGCAGAACGTGGCCCCACTGGCGATGGAGAGATCATGTCCTGCTTCCTGGAGGCTTTGGGTTGTGTCAAATGATGAATGATCATCTCCATGGGTGTCAGTTTCTGTGCTATGTGAGTGGGTTAGTACATCTCCTCCCCAGGACCACTCCATGTGGGCTGGGTATCATAAGCAATGCAAATGAGGCTCCCAGAAGTCAGGACCTGGCCAGGACCCACTGTTAGGATTAGCTAAGCAGAGGTTGAGTCTTAACCATGACCTTCAGTGTGGAGGCAGGAGAGGCTGACAGACAGGTGACATGGACAGTCTGTGGCTTTGAAGGAGAGGCAGCCTGAGCTCTGGGTTTCAGAGAAACCACTGCAGAAAGGGTTGGGCCAGTGCAGGAGGAGCCACTACCTATCACAGCCAGGGGAGGCTCAGAAGCACCAGGTACTCACTGCTTCAGGATCTCAACGTTCAGGCTTCCAGGGGGCGCGTGGCACTCCTCCAAGGCCACCTGGGTCTTGTTCCCTGTCTGCTCCAGCCGTACGCCAATGCGTATGTTCTTGATGGCTTCTAGCCATAGGATCCTGTAGGGACAGTATGTCTGGGCAGGCTCCCAGCCAGACTCCAAGGTTGAGACCAAGTCATGAACTGGCTGTTGCTGCTGCCAGCAGGCTTACATTAGAAACTAGGAGAGCTATTTAAAATATGGAATCTGTTGGCAGACTGGGCAGCACCGAGCCAGTGTCCTCACAGGGCAACAGACACCTGCCCAGAGTGTGACCTTGAGATGGGACACATTGTCTCCCAATTGCTGAGGTCCTGTGGGTCATGAATCTTACTATTGCTACACTATCCTAACCAAGGCGACAATATGTTCCTCTGGGAGCAGAGACACATTTCTCAGGGCCCCCTACTCTGTCATAGTGTTTCCTTGGGTTTGTATCTGTCACCCAAGCACTAACGAAGGGTACTGCTTAGCTCCCAACTAAGCAGAACCATCCTAGGGGGAATGGTCATAGAATGCTCTGCCATTAAGTGGTAAGGTCACACCAAAAAGTCATATTCACCAGAAAGGCAGGAGCTGGCATGTTTCAAAGTAGCATCCCTACTTCACAAGCCAACATGAGTCTGTGTCACTGCTGTTGCAGATGTCCACATGTACAACCACTCACAGTTCAGAGCTATGCAGGTGGACACTTTGCTTCCTGTAGCAGGGAACTGGAATTATACCTGGTTACAGACTCATGTCCAGGGAATGGATACTCTTGCTTCAGCTGCCCAGCCCAGGAATCCCGGACTCTTCCTAGACTGCCCCATTAGTGTCAGTGTGCCCACATGCACAGATAGCATGGGAGAGGGCTCTCACAGCAGACTCACTGTATGATCCTGGGCAGGCAGGGCTCTTCTCCATTCTATACCTGTTTCCTCAGAAGTCAGTCTTTGAAACATGCCCAAGCGGAAAGGACTTGTGATCCTTGTAGTGGCACATGGCTTTTGTTAGTCTCGCTTCCTGGCAGCATGTGGGGAGGAAGTACCATGGGCACTTACTCTAGGAGCGAGAGGTACAGTTTGCAGCGCATTGTGATCTGCAGCAGGCTGTCACTTAGAATTTCCAGGGTGACTTCTGGCCCCTTGGCATCTTCTATGACCAACCTATGGGAGGCATGTGGGTGATGTGTCTGGCTCCATGTGTGTCTGGAGTAGCTAGAATGGGAGCTGATGTCAGAAGAAGTGGAGACAGCTTTGGGATAGTCTGTCCTTGCCCGCTGGCCTGCCAGAGACCACAGAACTCAGCTTCTAGTTTCTAAGCCTTGAGGATTTTGCCCTTCTCTGGTCAGCCTCTGAAAAACCAGGAACTATGGCTTAAGGCTGTGCACACACAGTCATCTGCATCCAAGTACAAGCCTCTGGGGCTGAGGCTGTGGCTCAGTGGGAGAAACCTTGCCTTGGGAGCCCAGGGTTGATGCTTAGGTCTAGGGAATAAAGCTCTGTGAGCATCTCAAAAAAAAAAAAAAAAAGCCAGCAGGCAAGAGTGTGGAGATGCAAGAGTCCTGGGCAGCCCCTCTGCCATGCATGAAGAAGCTATGGGTTCTGCTGAGCATCCTCAAGCACTGTGTTCCCTTCTGAGGGCTCAGCTGTCTCCTGTCCCTGGCTCAGAGGGGTCAAGGTTGCAACTGGTGATTCCCCTGGAGCCAGTGAGTCAGGCAGCAACATGTTCTCTCACAGGGGAAACCTGACCACCAGCATGGGGCTTTCTGGAGGGGATTTTCCCCCCTGTTTGTTTCAAAACAGGGTCTCAAACAGCCTGGGCTAGTCTCACACCTCCTACGTAGCTAAGGATGGAACTTCTGATGCTCTTGCCCAGCCTGGAGGATATTTTTAGGATCAGACCATGTTGTACTTTCCTTTGTCCCCTCCAAGCCATGTCCTGGGATAGGATAGACTTATAGCCATGGCATGACTACCCCAGTGGGGTGGGGGAATCAGTGGACAGTGCCAATACTTGGCATGGCTGGCATGGTATTTGACTATGTTGCCTCCCAACTCTCCCTGGGCAGTTCTCCTCATACTATAATTCTGTAAGTTCTTACTCCATTTCACACCCACCAGAAAATCCCTTTTGGAGCCTGGGGTCTTAGGACCTATGGGTCTTTCCTGGCTCATGTTGGGGAGGGACTCATGCATTCAGGGCTGAGCCTGTGGCTGTGCAGGTCACCTTGAGGGAGACATGCCCTCAGTCAAACTCAGTGCCATTCATTAAGGCAGGTTCTTGTTCTGCAAGGAGGCTCCAACCCAGGGCTTTCAGGGCTGAGCAGACAGCATGGTGGGGCATCTGGGGACTGGCTAAGGGACTATAGACCTGACACTAACATTGACATGTGGAAGGTCAGGACAGGTGTGGCCAGATTTTCATTTTAAGGACAATCAGAATTATGGGTGAAGTCATACTATACATACATCCTAGCCTAGACTATAACCCAACATAGCTGTGTTCTTACAGAGAGGGAATTTGGACCCAGGAGGATACCCTGTGAGATAGCAGTATCAGGCAGCAGGTACCAGCCCCAGTGATTGCTAGTGGATGCCAGGAGCAAGGACTGAGCCAAGCTTCCAGGAAGCAGGGGCAGACCCCTGCCCTGGCCTCCATCTTCCGCAGGGAGACCACTTGGCTCTGAACACTTTAGTGTGGCTGTCCTGGCAAACTGATACAATTGGGAAACCTGTACTTTGAGGAAAATTCTTGTTATTCAAAGGTAGGTGATTAACTGAAACTACTTTGGAAACACTATTCCGATTTGTAAAGTGGGGGACCACAGAGGACGCTGCACCACCAACCCACTTTAGTGTAGACCTGCTTCCCTCCTAGGGGTGTTTGGAGAGGCCTGGAAAGGTAGCCACACAGTAGGAGGAAACCTGCTTCGTGCATTTGAGGTTGGGGAGACGCTGTGGACCCCAGGTTGCCAGCCCACCTTTGTTCCACTTGACGGGGAAAAGCCTCCTGAAGGAGAAGAGAGGCAGAGGCTGCCTTGCTGGCCACTCACCCAGCTGTCTCTAGTAGCTTCTTCAGCTCAGGCATCATCTTCCCAGAGAGCAGGTCCCCCACAAGTGACAGGTCCAGCCCACTCTTCTTCCCAACAAACTCCTTTTTGACGAAGGGCAGACGGTCCAGGACAGACACACCCTCACTTGGGGATCCAGTCACAGGCATCCTGATGATACCTTTCAGGACCTCATGTTCTAGGAATAGATCTGAAATATCTGGGAACAGAGCATCTCCTCAGGGTCCATTCAGCCATTCAGCAAACACTCACTGGCACCTGTGCCCAACTGGCAAATAAGATGGCCATTCATCAGCAAGTACATATGAGGACACCAGAGCTCAGGACTCACTGTATTACCCAGGTTGGTCTCAATGCCTAGGCTCAAGTCACTCTCCGGGCTCAGTCTCAGCTTGCCACCAAACTCAGTCAGCAAGTCTGGGCTCAGGGAGCAGCATGGTTCCCACTGCCCCGGAGTCGACATGTTAGCCAGGGAGAAAGACAAACTTATACTCAGGTCAGCAAGTAAAGTATGTTTTGTTATAAAGAAAATGAAACAGGGCTGAGTCAAAGCATGGTGAGTGAGGAGCATCTGCTTTGGACATGATGGTCTGGGAGAGCTGCTCTGAGGAGGAGGAGGACGAGGCTTGGGACAGACATCTCACGGAAGTGAAAGATCTCATTACGGAAGGTTCCAGGGAGAATCACAGCTCATACAAAGGCCTCAAGGTTATGAGCATGGTGAATTTGCAAACCAGATCCTGGAGCTGGGACAAGAAGCACCTCACAGACAAGAGGCAGGAAGAACAGTAGACAGACAGACAGGCTGACAGACAGGTTGGCAGGAGCTGTATCTGGACAAGGCCATTGAGGTTTCACCAGAGGGCTGTGGGAGCCAGAAGGATAGACCTAACTGCTATAGGGAGATCAGAAGAGGTTTCTTCAGGAGAGGAGCTAAGGACTTTGTCTTGCAGGCCCAGTTGGAGTATACTACACTGAAGAGGGGAGGAAGGGGGAAGGGCCCACACCAGCCCAAGGAGGCAGCCATGACCTCTATGTGGTGGACAGGGTAGGTGGTGGGGAAGACTCTGGAGGTATGGGGGCTTTGAATATCAGGGTGAGGACTACCCATGACAAGTGGGCCATGCAGATGTTAGAACCGAGGAGGGACAAGGACAGCAGGGAAGGCTGGTAAGTGGGAGGCCAGAGGAGGACAAGCCCAGAGCTGTCCCCTGCTCTGCCCTTTTGGAGCTCGTGCCTCTCCAAGCTCACTCCTTGAGACTCACTTGTTTCCAGCCATCTCTCGTTGAACCGCAGGAGGAGAGGACTATGGGTTGTCCCTTGGGCTTGGTGCAGCAGCCCCCAGCACAACAGCGGTGTCCACATCAGCAGCATTCTCCCGTTGGGACCTGTGGGCATGGAAGTGAGAGCTCCTGTCCTCTCCAGGGACCCGCAGCCCTGTGTCCCCCACTCTATACCCTCTATATCCATCTTTTTAAGTCTTAACAGTCCTGCTCTGGGCCCAACTTGCTCATGGTGATACAGTAAGTGGCAGAGCTTGGATCCGAACCTAGCATGACTGAGTGCTAAGAATCTCTGCTTTATTTCACCACGTGACAATGGGGCACAGCCTGAGTATGCGGGTGCTGCCAATTTTGTCCTTACCACTCTCTGAATGGACCTTCTAGAGTCTCTCAGGCCGGTGTCACCAGCTTTCTTAAAGGACTAGTTTTATACGCCAAGCTCTGGAGTGAGGGGTGGGCACGTGATGGGAAGTCAAGGCCCCTGGCCAGGTCTTGGCACGCTCAGGAGTTCTTCAGGGGAAGAATCACTCCTCTTGGCCCCCTGTAGCCAGGGGCTTTTGGCCAAAACTGATAAAGCCTGGTACTGAGGTGGGGGTGGGGACAGGAGGGGCAAGCTCAGCAGACCCCAAGGAGGAAGTGGGCTGGGCCTGGGCCCTTCCTGTTGGCACATCTTCAGCTCTTGTGAGGGGTGCAGAGGCTGCTAATGCAAGATGTGACTAGCATGGAGCCCAAGGGGGTGAGGATATGTGTGCATGTGGCGTGTGTGTGTGTGTGTGTGTGTGTGTGTGTGTGTGTGTGTGTGTGTGTAGCAGTTGAGAGGCAAAGATAAGGGTAGCAGTGTCCGTGGTCACCTTGTCACTGTATTCTCATGCCTTTCCTATGTATGTCACCTAGGCTCTCATCATTTCTGCCCAGCCGTGGTCACCAAAATTGCAGACAGGCCCTGGAATGGTTGCTGTGACTGTGTAGGAGCTGAGAAATGGAGAACAAGTCATGTTCATTCCTTTCTAAACCTCATTCAGAATATGATAAACATGCCTATGGCTTTGGGGGGTTGGTGAAGGTCACTGTGGTAATTCATACAGATGTGAGCACAGGGCCCAGTGCACAGGAAGGGTTAACAAACTGTTAGGACTATTTACATTCTATACATAAGGGAGCTGAGATGCAGAAGGATAAATACCTCCGTCAAGGTCAGTAGCTTTCCCAGGGAAAGTTGGGATTTGATGTCAGGGCCCAGAAAGGGCACCAGGATTTGTTGGTTCTACACAGCAGTTCCAGCCCTGAATTCTCGCCACCTAGCTGTGCAGAGACCCTGCCTTGTGGGGACCCAGTCCACCTTGCTTCTGTATGCATCTAGCTAGGTGAAGATGGCTCCTTTCTTATTACATGGCATGGCCACCCCTGAGCAGACAGGACTATCTCCAGTTGGCTTGGGATCTTCTCCTTTACAGTCCAGGGCACAAGCAGGGTGGATGTTCGCTTCAGCTTTATTTTCTTTTTGTTTGAAATTTAGTTCTTTGAGATTATAATATCATTATACCATGTCTCCCCTTCCTTCCCCACCCTTTATTCCGTGAGTTTCAGCTCTCACCTGGAGATTCAGGGATGAGAACTAGCAGAAGATGGAGTCCCAGGGAAACAGCAGATACCCAGAAAGTGCAGGGTTGACCTCGGCTTGCTTTGAAGCTCTTCCTTTAGCAGACAGCACAGGCTGGCAGTGAATGCTCACGTGATTTGGTGGAATATGTTGGAGAAGACTAGGCTCTTTTTTTTTTTAATTTATTTTTTTTAAAATTTATGTGTAGGTGTGTGTGCCTGAATGAGTTTATGTGAACCATGTGTATGCAGATGCTTCGGCAGCCAGAGGACACCAGATTCCCTGGAACCGTAGTTACAGGTGGTAGGGAGCTTCCTGATAAAGGTGCTGGGTCTTCTGTAAGAACAGTAAACACTCTTGATCTCTGATCCACCTCTCCAGCCCAAAGAGTGGGGGTCTTTTTTGTTTTATTTCATGTGTAACGGTGTTTTGCCCATCTTTATGTCTTGTACACCCATATGTGAGCTTGGTGCATACAGAAGCCAGAGAGGAGGCATTGGATTTCCTGCCAATGGAGTTACTGATGGTTGTGAGCCTTGATGTAGGCTCTGGGAATTGAACCCAGAGCCTCTGGAAGAGCAGCCAAGTGCTCTTCACCAATGATACATCTCTCTAGGCCCAAGATTTAAGTCTTTTTAAATATAAGATCTTTATTGACAGGTAATTCATATAGTATACAATTTTCCTGTTTGCACAACTTGATAGACTTTAGTTCAGCATCCTCATAGACCCATGACACCATCATCACTTCCTTTTTTAGAACATCGCTGTCTTCAATTTCTCTCTCTCTCTCTCTCTCTCTCTCTCTCTCTCTCTCTCTCTCTCTCTAATGCCGAATGCCGTTTGTTGAAGGAGGGAGGAAGTCTTAAATACAGGCTTCCAGCACAATGGGAGAACCCTGGAGAGCAGAAGTTCGCTTGTGATTTTTTTTTTTTTTGAGCTGAGGATCGAATCCAGGGCCTTGTGCTTGCTAGGCAAGCACTCTACCACTGAGCTAAATCCCCAACCCTGCTTCTGATGTTTTACAATCTTGCATCTAAGCTGTTAATACCCAATATGCTGGATACACAGACAAGGAGCTTCCCTTAAGCATTCAGGAGGGTGGAATCTCGCAGGGAATTAGCCTAGGGAGAATATCAAGGCCAAGGTCAGCAAGCAAGGCAACAGTTGCCCAAAATGGGGGCCAGGGCCCTACAGGGCCCCCCCTTTTACTAAAAAATGAACTTCTGACTTAGGTTGCATGGGACGTCAGCAGGTCACCTTACCCATCATGGAGACACCTGCCCAGGCCACACAGGTGCTCTGTCTTAGGTTGGTGAGAGCCCCCAGGCATTACCCGCCTCTGAATACTCATTATCATATAGGCTCAATCCTGTGAGAGCTGCAGAGTTAACTGTTGCCAAAGATCTCTAAGTGGCGCTGGGCTTGCAATCTGTGTGTTCAACACAGAAAAGACCAACAGATATCTTAACCCACCCATAGCTGGTAGGCTAAAGGCAACTGAGCCATTCCCTTCCTTAATGAGCCTTACTGCTAATTGGAGTCCTTGTGAGATGGTATCCCGAAAGCAAATGGAACTTGAGGTTGTAAATTTATACTTTCAAAGCCAATTGAAATGTATATAACTATTGATTTAAATTTGTCATGCCCAATAGAAGATTTGAGTCTTTTTGAAACATGGTCTTGTGATGTAGCCCAGGCTAGTCTCCAACTAGTAATCCTCCTGCCTCAGCCTTCCAAGGAGCTGGGATCATAGATGGGAGTCACTAAAGGATAATATGTAAGACCTCACCTGGAATTTTCTCTTTGCTGTTTCTGAGACTCAGATTAAAGAGAAGGAGTTTTTTCTCTGTCAAGGAAGGGTGCAGAGGCTCAGAGCCTTGCCTGTGGGATTTGGGAACCCCTACCTCTAGGGCCTCCTGTCCCTAGTCAGGGATGGCGTTTCAGGGTCCTGTCATTGAAGGCCAGCTCAGGAGCACTTACTCTTCTTTGCCATGGAAGGTAGAGAACAGAAGAGGGTGGGTGGGGAAGGAGCCTGAAAGATCAGACAGTGACAGGCTGCTGATTGGTGGTGATGGTGACTTACCAGAACCCCAGTTTGCCACCTAGTGAGGGGAGAGACTTGCCATAGTCTGTGGGGGAAGGTAGGTGATTAGTCACCTCTAAGATCCCTCTAGTGTTAACCACATGGAGCAAATGGTCATGGTTCGGGTCCCCAGCAGTAGACTGATATCCAGATTTGAGTGGCATGTATTTAGGAGATGACCCACACAAACGTAGGGAGTGGGATGTGACCAGCTGCTGAGGGTACCCAAGCTCCTTCCTGTGGGAGAGTGGGAGCCACAGGAGAGCTGGGGTCTCAGAGCTGTTCTTTGCCCAGGGAGTAAGGATCCTGGACTTCTTCATCTGCCACTCTAGGAGGCCCCAGGGGATGACGGACTTGGAGAGCCTTGGCCATATTAGGGAAAAGTCTTCATGCCTGGCCGCTCAAATCTGGAAGAACCCACCTTGTGGGGAACAGGTGGCACTGCAGACCTCTGTCTGACAGAGATGATGCCCTGACACCAAGTACTGTCCCTTCCCAGATGCCACCCCTGTCTTCCTGTAAGGGCTTTTCCATGACTGAAGGCTTGGTTGGGTGTGGGTGCAACCCAGGCCTAAAGAACAGAGGCCTATTGTCTTGTCCCAGAACACCGAGGCTTCAGGGAAGCCACAGAGACAATGGCCCTCACGCATGTCTAAGTAGGAAAGGTCTGGGTGATAAAGTGTTCCTTGAGGTCGGTGACAAGTGCCTGTTATGCCATGGTGCCACTGGCTGAGTGCCAACAGGTGCTTCATTTAATCCTAACCTCAGCTCTGCAAGGTGAGAACCATGGACCTCCCTACGTGACAGAGAAGGGCACAGAGGCCCACTAGGGGAAGCTGCTTCCTGTTTGTCTGTTTTCAGAACCACAGGGCTCAGAGAGCATATGACCAACAAGATCAAAAAAATGGGTGTCCCTGCCTCAAAAGCCACCCAAAAGGGTGGTGATCCCAACTGTGGCTACTATCCTTCTGTGGTCATCACAAAGACTTATCCAGGTTGGCTCAGAGGTGTCTGAACCCCATCCATATGTCTCTGTTCATATCCCAGGCCTGCCAGAGGCAGAGTGACTCCCATGCTGGACAAAACCACCCTGACAACAAGAGCCACTGGCAAGTGTTTATTGATTGCAGGGGGATAGTCTACATAGATGGCTCCCATACTTCCAGCTGGGACCTGGCCTGTTCTGGCCAGCTACTATCCAGGTCTTCATCAGGAGGGAGGAGAGCCAGGGTTCTAGGAGGAGGCTGGGGTGAGCTTGAGGGCACCCTGGAATTGCAGAGGAGTCAATCTGGTTAGATTTTGCTTTGCTTTGCTTTTCACTTCCTACCTTTTTGGGGGTTGCCCTGCTTTTGTTCTCCATGAAGCTTCGAAGCCTGGGTGTTGGGGGAACAGTCGTGACTTTGAACATGTGTGTGTAGAGTGCATAACACAGTCAGAAGTGGAGTGTTTGTGTATGCACAGTAGTATCTTCCAGCACTCTGTGGCCCAGTCAAGGTGTGTGTGTGTGTGTGTGTGTGTGTGTGTGTGTGTGTGTGTGTGCGCGCGCAGTGGCTGGATTGTGTAGGATAGTTGTCTTCAAGCCCATGGTGGAGCTCTAAGAAATTTTGTAAATGCAGATTCCTGGCTGTCTCTAGAGGACACCTGAGTTTTAAAACTTGCTCTGGTTTATCCCTTGGGGTTGTTCTCTGATCTCTTCTCAGCTCCAAGCAAAGTAGAAGTGAGTGATGAGCACATGACCCTTGTCACCTGTGTTCTGCCCTCTCCTCTCATATGCTGGCCTTAGCTCACTCTGTTTTCACTCTCTTCCCACTAATTTAGATGTGTAGTGTCACCAGCTCTAGAACACAGTCAATGAATTGCTGGCCACAGAGAAACCAATAGAGCAAAAATTGGACATTTGGAAATAGGGGGAATATGGACTTAGATCTGTGGATTTCTCTGTAATTAAATGACTCAGGAGCTTGGTTGCCCTAATGGGCAGCTTGGGGGCAAATGGGGACTTGTAAGAGTCACGGGTTTGGCCCAAAGTGCCTCTGTAGAGTGAGGCTGAACACCGTGTCACAGAAGGGCGGTCAGCAAGTTGCCTGTGGGCTTTCTCATCGCTCTGACTGTTTTAGCATCCTTCCCTCTACTACGGAGCCAGAGGCTTCCTTCTGTTTGGTTCATGGTTGTGGCCAGTGTCTGTATGCAGTAGGTGCTTAATAAATGCCCACTAGCCAGTTGACCAAAATGGATACTTCCTTGACTGGCTCATGCAGAAGTTGGAGCTAAAGCAAGAGGTCATTGGGACAGGTTTCAATTGCAAATGTTGACTCTGCCACCAGTAGAATGTGCAACTTTCGAAAAGATCTTGTCATTGAGTCTCAGTTTCCCCATCTGTAATAGGAGATCAGACCAGGTCCACCTCATGATCTAGGTGTGAAGATGACAGCACAGTTGGTGTGACATCCCTGAGGAGGTTGACAGTGGATGTGAGGTGCCTGACACTGCTACCGCCCTTTCCTAGCAGAAGCCAGGAATGTTACTTATTTACCAACCATTTATCTAGTGTGTGTCAGGCCTCACTGACTGAACCAGGACAGCAGTAACTCTGGTCTTCTCAAGCTGAGGTCACTTAGCCACACAAGTGTGTATGTGTAATCTGAGGTCTATAGTCCTTGGGTGCTACCTCATATCCAAGACCTCTTCCTCATCTTTCCTGGAACAGCAAACATCTCAGCCTCAAGTCCTTTGAACTTGCTGGTCCTTTTGTAAAACACTTTCCCCACTATCCAAAGGGCCTTTTCAGGTATCAGCAAACATCATCTTTTCAGAGAGGACTTTCCTGTCCACCCCATCAAAACCAGCATCCCACCTTTCTCTTCAGAGCCTGCCTTCTTTTACTTCCCAGCCCTTATTTACTTGATGCTGTTTATTAGTTTATATAGGTGTCTCTTTTGCTAGAATGTAGGCTCTTCCAGGGGGGACAGGGATTTCTGTTTCTGTGACCTGAAGCACTAGGAGCCATTCCTAGGACATATTACACCATCAAGAAATATTCCTGAATAAGTGAGTGAAGGGATGAATGATGTCAAGGGGTGAGAGAGAGAGAGAGAGAGCGCTGATTTTCCACTTATGGTGCCCACACCTGGCAGGGCCAGGAGTAGTGGCATATAGGCCATTTCTTATCCCAGACAGTTTGTTTATTTCCACATGCCTCTCACCTTGTTCACAGACCACACAGATTTCTTATATCCCAAGGCTTTCACCATTGACACAGGGATTCCATTTCTCAGTTTGCCTGAAATAACAAATGTAATCAGATAGTGGTGGGTTAGTGTGGGCCTGGATAGCAATGGGCATGCTCACAGTTCCTGGAGGTGAGCCTAGGATCTGGCACGTAGGGCCTGTTCTGTTTCCATTCTTCTGCATGCCTGTCCTCTCCTCTGGCATTCACATCACCCTATCTGGCCCTCTGGCACCATCTTCTGGTTGTCCCACAATGCAAATGTCCTCTAACACTTTTGCTCAAGAACAGCCATTACCCACTGCAGAAGTTTCTCTACCTGAGATTTTTCTGCTCATAGAGCAAATTTAAGAAGGTGATGATGTCACAGGTACCAGTCTTCCCACCCCTCACATCATCTCATTCCCACCTCTGAGGAAAGTACTTGTATTTATCCCTTTCACAGGTGGAGAACCCAAGGCTCAAGAGGACCAGGCAATTTGTTCAAAGCCAGGCAGTCAGCAAGAGGAGTTGGACACTTGAGCTTAGTCTGCCTATGGCCCCTTGAGTGAGTTCTAGCTGTCTATTTGCACCTGGTTCCAGCTGGCCCTATGAATCTGGTGTCTGCCTGCTCTTCTCTGCCTGCTTTAGAACTGTCCTTAGTAAAGGACCAGGCTGGGAGGGGGAGGCAAAGAGGGAGATTGGGAGGGAGGTACAGGAGGGGGAGGAAGAGGGAGAGGCAGGAAAGTCTTCTCCATTTGGTGACCAGGAAGGCTCCTTAGGGCAGAAAGAATTTGAACTAGGCTTAGAAGATGGGTGGGTGTTGTAGTCTGAAAAAAAAATGGCCCCCAAAGGGAGTGGTACTAGAAGGTGTGGCCTTGCTGAAGGAACTGTGTTACTGTGGCTTTGAGTTCTCCTATGCTTAAGCTACCCCCAGTGTCAAAGTCCACTTCCTGTTGCCTTCTGATCAAGATATAGCCAGCACCATGTCTGTCTGCACACCACCAAACTCCCTGCCATGATAATGGACTAAACCTCTGAATTGTAAGTAAGCCACTCCAATTAAATGTTTTCCTTGTAAGAGTTGCCGTGGTCATGGTGTCTCTTTACAGCAGTAGAAACCCTAACTAAGATAGAAGTTGGCACCAGGAACTGGGGTATTGTTCTGGGGTATAGGCCTGGCCATGTTTTTGTTTGGAGGAATTTAGACTTTGATACTTTGGGTTAGAAAAGCAGTGGAATGCTTTAAACCCTGCTTAATGGGCCATACTAGTAGGAGCATGGGAGACAATGGTGCTGAGAATGATTTGAACTGTGGGGGATCAGAGAATGTTAGCACGTGGCCTAGAGATCATTCTTTGTTCTTGTGATATTTTGGTGAGGAAAGTGGCTGCTTTTCACCTTGTCCTAAGAGTCTACCTGAGACAAAAATGAAGATTTTGGATTAATTCTTTTGGCAGAGGGAATCTCAAACAGCCTAGTATTGACTCTGTTGTGCGGTTACTAGTGTTAACTCTGATGAAGATTTATAATGAAAAGGAGCAAGCTGAGCAAGGAAAAATACAAAATGTACAGATTGAGAAAAGGGGCACCAGTAAGGGATAGAGATAAATCCTGTGTTCAAAGAGATAAACAGATTAACAAGTGGAATAATGGGAGTGCTGACCTCAGGGCACTATCCCACCCAGCTAAGTTTCCTACTTGTGAAAAGGAATTAAAGAAAGTCTTAGAGCCAAGTGTGGTAGTGCACACCTTTACTCCCAGCACTCCAGAGGTAGAGGCTGGTGGATCTCTGAGTTTGAGGCTAGCCTGGTCTACAGAGCAAGTTCCAGAACAGCCAAGCTTAGGCAGTGAAGGTAATCATCAAAACCAGAAAGATGGTGACGATGGAGTAGGGGGCCATGTTTCAGCCCCAGCAAGCAGCAGAACTTGGCAGCTTCAGGCATGTGGTTCTGGCTTTAGAGTTTAGGATAGAAGAAAGGGACAATGGAATTTGCCTCCACGTCTAAGGAAAGTCACTGAGGCCAGGCATGTGTCAGGGATGTCCCTGAATGGAGGCCTAGAGAGGCCATTGAATGAAGCTGTAAAGTTGAAGCTGGATTGCTTTGGAGATCCCAAAATGTTGGAGATGCCAGAGTCATGGGATACCTGCTGAGGAAAGCTGCAAACAGCGAGTAGAACCTGTGGTGATGTTTTAATTGTGCTGAAATATGATTTTATTTGTATGCTAATAAATAAAGTTTGCCTGGAGATCAGAGGTCACATAGCGAGCAATAAGCAGAGTCAGGTGGTGGTAGCACACGCCCTTAGTCTGATCACATGACAGGCAGAGTCTCTGTGTGGCCAAGGACATAGCCAAACGTGGTGAGAGCCTTTAATCCCAGTACCAACCATAGAGACCTGGAGGTCTGTATAGACAGGCAGTGATGAGGAAGTCATGTGGCTGGGCTTAGAGCCAATGAGAAGGCAGAACAGAAAGGCAATAAAAACACAAGTCAGACAGGAAGAAACTCTGTCTGGGGAATCAACAGCGGTGAGGTGGTAAGATAAGGTAGTCGTGGCTCTTTGCTAGTGCTCTGATCTCTTTGGCTATTATCTCTGTATTTGGCTCTGTATTTCTTATTTAATAAGACTGTTTAGAAATTCTACTACAGGAACCAGCCCAAAAGAAAGAAGTGTGTTGCAGTCAACAAAGCTGAATGGAGTTGGAGATCTGAAGAGCACTTTGACATAAGACATGGAGATGCAGAGTTTGGAATTTGCCCAGCTGGTTTTTGGTCTTGCTTTGGTCCAGTATTTCCTCTCTATGCTCCCTTCCCTACACTTTGGAATAATAGTGTGCCATTATATGTTGGAAGTATGTCATCTATTCTTTGATTTTGGTTTTACAGGGGATTACTGTTAAGAGATTTTGTGAATCTCAGAAGAGACTTTGAACCTTAGACTTTTTTTTTTTTTTTTAGATTTATTTATTTTTTATGCATACAGTATCCTGCTTGCATGTGTCCCTGCAGGCCAGAAGAGGGCACTAGATCTCATTACAAGTAGTTGTAAGCTACCATGTGGTTGCTGGGAATTGAACTCAGGACCCCTGGAAGAGCAGTCGGTGCTCTTAACCACTGAGCCATCTCTCCAGCCCGAACCTTAGACTTTTAAATAAATTTGAGATTGTTATAGACTCTAGGGACTTTTGAAGTTGGACTGAATGCAGTTTTGCATTATGCTATAGCTATAAGCCTTTAGGGGACCAGGGAGTAGAATTTGGTGGTTTGAAAGAAAATGGTCCCCCAAAGGGAGTGCTATTAGGAGGTGTGGGCTTGTTGGGGGAAGTGTGTCACTGTAGTAGTGGGATTTGAGTTCTTCTGTGCTTAAGCTCCTCCTGTAGCCAACATCATGTCTGCCTGCACACCATCATGCTCCCTGCCATGCTGATAATGGACTAAACCTCTGAACAGTAAGTGAGCCACCCCAATTAAATGTTTCCTTTGTAAGAGTTGTGTTCATAGTGTTGCTCATAGCAATAGAAACCCTAACTAAGACAGCTGGTCATGAATAAAAGGTGCCCCAGGGGAAGGCAGGAGATTCAGCAGCTTAGGAGAGGGTACTGGGGGCTGAGGGACTCACCATTCTCATTGGGCAGCAATGTGTATTCAAGGATCTTGGTCAGGGTGCCCTTTAGGATTTCAGGCTGTGAAGAAGAAGGAAGCCATTACCAGGCTGATTGCCAGGTCCTCTGGGCTATTACAGGTTTCCTAACTTGTCCCCCATGACAAGGGCAGCCAGCAGACATGTGTTGGAATACCAGATCTCCTGCAGGCTGCAACTGCCATAGTCAGACCAGATAGACTTCGAAGAGGCCCTCACTGCTCTGGGTGTGGCTCATTGAAAATGCCCTACACTCAGAATTCCCCGAGGGGTTCTGCTTTTGAAGAAAAGCCAGATGTCCCGATTTTTACAAGTCTTGCATTAAAATATTGGTTTTTAAACAAAAATTCACGGAAACTAATGAGGCACCAGGTGTGGTAATGGACATCTAGAGTCTCAGCAATCGGAAGGTAGAGAAAGGTTGACTGTCATGAGTTTCGAGGCCAGCTCCAGAGCTACAAAAGAAAAACCACCACCAAGAAAATAGAGCAAAGTAAAATAGAAAACAAACAAGCAAAACCACCACTTACAATAACAACAACAACAACAACAACAACAACAACAACAACAACAACAACAACACCCAAAGTAATACAAAACCCCAAAGATTCAGCCTAGCTGAGCTTTCTTCATGCTAGGACCTTGGGAAACTGAGGACCAGAGGGGAGGGGCCACCCAGGGCCAGTGGAAAGGGTTTGTTTACAATAGAGAGTGGGCACACATCTGTAGTGACTGGTGTTCTCAGTTATGTTTGCATACAGTGGGGGCTCAGTAGAAAGAGAGTCTGCAAGCTAAACTTTGGAGGGTAGTGAGAAGACCCCCAGCCCAACCTGGGGTTCCTGTGATATCTCTTTAAAGCAAATCCTGGGTGCTGTCTCATTTTAGAATGGCCCATTCAGGCCCCAGTGCCCTTAGAGATAATCTGTTAATACTTACATCAAACAGTCCAATATCTGAGATCATCAGCTTGATGCGCTCAATACTGTAACAGAAGATACCCATGAGAGTGGTCCCTTGGGGTCTCAGTCAATAACTTCATTGTATGCCAGGCAGGCTCTCACGAGACAATGGTGAAGCAGGAAAGGTACCTGCTTCATGGTGCTCACATTCTAAACGGGGTGGACAGTGGCTCAAAGGACAGGGAATCACCCAAGAATGAGGGAGGATTGGTGAACTAGTTAGCAAAAGTCCTTTCTAGATGGTCCCTAGTTCCCATTCAACCACTTGTGTAGACATGCCAGCCTGGGCAACGGAATAGTTTGATAGTCTGATTTTTTTTTAAATCTGTCTGCCTGCCTATCTATCTATCTATCTATCTATCTATCTATCTATCTATCTATCTATCTGTCATCTTTCTCTATGTATGTATGTATGTATGTATGTATGTATGTATGTATGTATGTATGTATCTGTCATCTTTCTCTCTCTCTGTCTATCTATCTATCTATCTATCTATCTATCTATCTATCTATCTAATTTCTACCATCTTCTACCTAGCCATCATCTTACCCTGTGTGGGTTGATCTAAATGCTCCCCTGAGCCTAACTTTATCACTGGAGCCTCCAGTTGGAGTCCCTGAACTCAGTCTGGGACAGAAGGTGACTGACTTTGCAGGGCTGGCAGGGGCACAGATGTCACTCGGTGCTAGGCCCAAGGGTTCAGTATCTGGGGCTGTTACCTCTTCTGTCTTGAAAATTTTCAGAATGGGCCATTGTAAGCCTGCGGTGATGCATGGCAGTTTGCTGGAGGTTTAAAGAAACCCGCTGCTCTGGGCCAACACTCTGCAGCACCTCATACAGATTCACACATTTACCTGATGTTATTGAAGTCTAGCATAAGCCGGTCACCTTCTGTGAAAAATCGAGCTTCATAATTGGCCTCCTGCAACAATAGAACCCAGTCCCCAATTTTTGAAGAGAATGTATCTAGAGGGAGGGTTATACAGGAAAGATCGAGGTCGAGGAGAGCTGGCCTGAATCTCGGCTACTGGCTCTGTGACCTTGGGAAAGTTTAACCTCTCTGGGCCTCACTTTCCATGCCCTAGTGCCTGTTTCAGAGGTGACAGTTCAGGCCTGGGGATGACAGTTCCAACACAGTCGACACGTACTGGCGGCTGCTCACTGTGTGTCGGCAGTTCAAATGCTTTCTTCAGTAAGCCCCACCCACCATCCCTCGTGGTGGGGGGGCCCTGTCAGTCCCCTGGTGTCCATGGGAGGAAACCGAAGGGCAGAGGACGTCAGGGGCTCTGGTAAGCCCTAAGCACCGTTAGTATGATTGCAAAGCTCAGAGGCTAAGTCCGGCTTGACATACAGGGCTCAAGACTTGTATCAGAGGCCGAGTGCTGAGCTCCATTATAGTGGAGCCTAGAGAACCAATTTTTCTTGCAGTGTTTCCCATCGGTCGTGGAGGAGTCACCAGGGAGTGAGATTGGCCTGGAAAGTGGGCTTCCATACTGTCTTTCACTGAAAGGCCAGAATGTCAAGATGAACTCTCTGAGAGGAACCAATACACCTATAGTCTAGAAAGGGATCCCTGAGATTATGTAATGCAGAACTGCACATAGAGACCCCTGCTATCAGGAGGCGTCAACTCCTACTCACACCAGGTACTGCTCACCCTCTGGGTAAGCCTGGCTGGCCTCACTCGTGAGTCTACCCTTTGCCAGTCTTCTTTGCCCTCTGGAGTGTGCATGTGGTTGCTGCCCTGCTCTGACCCACCCCTTCATTCCAGGAGGGGTTCTGTTGCTCAGCTGCTGCACATTGCCTATTCTCTGCAAACTCCCCTAGCTGGAATGTGGCTGCCTTGATGGGAGTTAAGGTCCCTCCGTCCCTAGGGCTGCTGGTGGCTAATGACTGACCGATGGGCCCCCAAAGTTCTTGACTCTTGGTTCATCATTCCTCCTCCTTTCCCTGTTCCTGAGTGACACCCCAATTGGTAACAATGAACAAGAAGACCTCCCCAGTCTTTGTCCTACGCCACAGACACTTGAACTCACAATGCCGAGGGAGAAGAAGGGCCGGACGTTTGTGTTGGTTGGGAACACTTCCAGGATGATACTTTGGGCTGCTTTGGCACCATCCTCATTCAGCACAATCTGGGGGCTGCTTTGAGTGGCCATTTTCACCATCTGGGTGGGCCCCAGCTTGTTTGCTGCCTGGAAAGACATCAGACCCACACATCTGGTCACAGTGCACAGGCCCTCATGGACCCTGTGGTGTTTCCAGTCTCTGTCCTTTCCAGCACCCCTGTGTGGATGTTCTCTGGTTTCTCAGCCTGGAGCAGGGCTTAGAGTTACCCTCATCAATTAGCGCCAGTCCACCCAGGCAATCATCAGATTCAAGCCTCTCTGCTAGACTAGAGGAGTCTCTGGGCTTCCAGGGGGCCTTGTCCCCATAGTGGAAAACGAGAAAAGCCCACATCTGTTCTCCACTGCAGAGACCTATGGACAGAGGCAGTGAGCACCCAGAAAGCTACAGGTGAAAAACAGACCCACCTCTGCATTGATCTCCTTGATGTTCGCCTGTAGCTCTCGGGCCACCTCAGGAATCTGGAGAGAGGGGAAGGGATGTGAGTCAGTTGCATTGGTCAGGCTGCAGTAAGGAGATCAGAGTATGTGTTGGCACTCAGGCTCAGGAGAAATGAGGACCTCGATCAGGTAGTGACCTGTGCTGTTGGGGTGCAGGCACCATCTCTGGGTTCCTCAGGATCCAGAATTCTCGTGAGCTCCCCCAGGATATTTGGAGGAGGAAACAGGTACACCCAGTCCCTTAAGGCAGAACTAGGACCCAAGTTGGATGTTAAGGGGACACTTTTAGCTCTAGTATCGAATGTCAGAAACAGGGTCTCTCTGAGGGAGGGCCGAGCTGATCATTACTGTGAGCTTCCACCTCAGTCTCCTTACAGACGCCACAGAGGTGAGTCATCCTCTGTTCTCAGTGGGGCTTACCACAAATCTAAGCAGGATCACAAGGTCCTCCTTGGGGACCAGGGTGTTCACAATGGCGTTCACCAGGTCCTGCCTCACAAGCAGGCTGAAAGGGGCCCTGTCGGGGGTGGTCTCCATCAGGGAAGCCGCAGAACTGTTGAACCACTGGGTCACCCTCGCCTGTGAGTCCAGCAGCTTGGCCTGAGGAGACACAGAACAGGACACAGTTTGAGGACTTTGGTCCTCCATTGTATCCCGTAACCACCTGGAAGGGAATAACTGTGCTGAAGGGGGAAGTTGTTTCCCCAAATTCTCATGTTGGAAACCTCACCCCAGTGTAACAGGGCCTTGATCAATGGTTAGTGCTGGTGCAGGAGTGGCCTAGTCCTGGGAGTAGGGTATTTGAAAGTAAGCTCAACCCCTGGCTGCCTTTGCTCTCACCCTCCCCCACTCTTCTGTCTTCCACCATGGGCTAATGCAGCGTGGAGGCCCTCCCCAGAAGATGCACCATGCTCTTGGATTTCCTAGCTACCAGGGCCACGAGCCCAACATGCTCCTATTGTTTATAAACCACTCAGGTACCGTGTTCTGGTAACACAAACTAGACTAAGACAGATACCATTCTGCTTTGCACCCTCGAATTTGTGTCAGGAAACCTAGACTGATGAACACAGTGACTGTCAGGTACCGGGCAGCTCCACTCCTGACCGAGTCCCTTAGATTTTCTCTACCCTCTCTTCCTCCCTCCCTCAGTTTCTTTTCCCACCCTTCCCTCTGCCATTCTGCCTCACATGGCATCTGCCTATGCTGCCCAGGGCAGCCCCTAATGCCTCAGCTTGAATGATCTTCTGGGCTCCATCTTCAGAGTGCCTAGGATTGTGGATGCATGCTGCCTGTGCCTAACCTGTAACTGAAATGCTTGCTTTTTACTTAGGCTTCAGCCTTCAAACCCTCTAGATGAAGGGAGGATTCAGATGCAACAGAGCTGAGGCAGCCGCCTCATGCTGTGGCTTTCAAGGGACTCCTGAGAATAGGTCTGGGACTCACATCACCCACAGGGAGCACTCCCTGCAAGTGTGCAGTGCAGTGTTTTATAGAGGTCCACCGGTCCTGAGTGCTTCCTGTCTTGGAAGCCAGTGTGGTCTATCTCGTTGTCTCCTAATAATTGTATTTTATAGTCAAGGAAACCGAGGCTCAGAGAGATGAAGAAACCTGTCTACAGCTACACAGCCAGGGAGTCAGGGATCCAGGAAAGTTAAGGCCGTATCATCCTTGAGGATGCCTCTGTCCTGAGGCCATGTTGCAATGTTAGCAGAAGTCTGGGGTTTGGCAGGAGCTTGCCTGAGAGAAAGACCCAGGGACCCATACATACATAGGGTCAAGGTCTGAGGTCAGGAACCCGGTGGGTGGGGCATGAAGTTCTACCTGCTGGCTTTCACAGGGTACTTAGGGTCTGACTTCATCAACTGCATGCCCTGATGCTGCATTGAACCCTGGGTGGTCACAGAGGAACAGCTGTTCCCCAATGTCTCTACTTTGCACACTCACCTTCAGGTTGAACACGATATTACTGTCACGGATAGCAGGAGACAGAAGGCCAAAATCCAAGGCTCCAGGGCTGAGGGCAACAGGTGCTTCTCAGGGCAAGAAGAAAGTTTGTGAGGATGGAGGGTGGGGATGGGTGGGGTGGTTTTCTACTGCTTCCAGCTAGGGACACTGCCAAAGTCAGGAAAAATGATGCTGTTGATGGTAACTATGGCAACGGTTACAGGGACCATTCAAAATCCCAACACAGAGCTAGACTTTTATGTGTTTAACTGGAACCCATCCAGTCCTTTGCTAAACCTGAAATGCTGTGTATAACCTGTGCCTCCCTCACCTCCCTGTAACCCACTCCTCAAGGCAGGTAGGGGCTGGACATTGAACTCAGGTGTGCACCCATTGGTTCATCCATCACCTGTGTGTGCCTTGGTTTTCCCCACTTGGTGGACAGAGGGTGGAGACTCTGCTCAGCTGTTGGATGGACAATGAGAGTGCATGTGCCTATCCTTGCCCTCCTCCAGCCCCTGTCACTAAGAGCAGAGTGGCTAAATAGACCTGGGAACTCCCGTGACATTAATATCTTCCTCTCTCCCTCCCTCCCTCCTTCCTTCTCTCTCCTAGAGTCTCATACGTGCTAGGTAAGACATGGCCATATCAACCCAACAGCTAATTGGAACGGGAAGAATCAGGTTCCAGCTTTCGGTACCATGAATCTCCTCTGTGAGCTCAGATTTCCCCACATGTGCAATGGGGCAGTTGGGTATGCCGAGGAAGTGAGACAGAAAGGCCAGTCCTGGCTTTAGCTCGTGTGCACCAGGGGCTTTACTTGCTCCTTGTCTCACTCCGGCTACCCTGTGACGAGCCTCTTTAGATCCTAAATCAGCACATGGTAGGGTTTTCTTCCCCCTTGTTGATTCCCACTCTGAGGGGGTTGAGAAGGACCAGTTTCCAAGGCTGAGGGCAGAAGCCCATATTGTCTCCTCTTTGCTGCTCTCAAGGAGGGAGAAAGACATCTGTTCTGGGCACATAGCTAACTTCTGCCTTTGTTCTCTCCTCTCAGTAGCACACGGTCAGTAGTCAGTTTACTATCCATCCATCCATCCATCCATCCATCCATCCATCCATCCATCCATCCACTCTGCCAGCCAGCCAGCCAGCCAATCAGCATGCATTTATTTTTAAGCAACTCCATGCTAGGTAGAGTATTCTATATGACCAGAACTTTCCTATAGCCTTTAAGTGCTGACTACAATCCTTTGAGGTTGGGAGGTAGAAAGCCCCATTTTACAGATGAGGAAACTGAGGACAAAGGCTAGAGTGACTTCTCCCAGATCAAGGAGCAAATCAGCAGCAGAGCTGGGCTTTAACTCGGCTTAACGTGAGTATCTGCTTATACAGTACAGTGGTTCTCAGCCTTTGGGGACTGCATATCAGATATCTTGCTTATCAAATGTTTGCATTACAATTCACAATACTAGCAAAATTACAGTTATGAAGTAGCAATAAAATAATTTTATGGTTGGGGGTCACCATAAGGTGAGGAACTGTGTTAAAGTGTTGCAGCCTTAGGAAGGTTGAGGACCACTGCCTTAGAACCTTGCACATGTAAGGTGATCATGAAGTTGCAGCATCTAGGCAGGGCTTTACAAGTGCTTATGCACTGGCGCTGGGCCCAGGGTGCTGATCAGACATGAGGGGGTGGTCTCTCCTGGTGGGGACTGAAGTCCAAGCCTGTAGTTATAGGAAAGACAGTGGAGACAGCAGAGCCCCTACCTGTTGCCAGCCTCAGGAAGTCATTGTACATGTCATCGAAGGCTTGCTGGATCACAGGGCACAGCTGCAACCACACAAACACAGGGCCACCAGTGAAGAGCCAGTTCCTTGCCCATGGCGTCCTGCGCCTGGTCTCCACCAACCTTAGTCCCACTGCAGTGCCCCAAGTAGTAAAATGTTCATCTGTGGAGTGGAGGACTCACTGATTTGTCCATCTCTGTTTCTCCTTGCTGTTCAGAGTTCATGGCTGTCCTAAGGGCCATCTAGGTCCTTTTTGCAATGGTTTGCCTTTTGCCTTGTACCCAGATTGTGCCTGGCCTGCCAGATACCCTCCCCAGGACACCCATGATTGCTTAAAGGAGCTCATGGTTCTTTAGAGTAAGCCAACAATTCACTTGTTCATTCTATAAAAACTCAGAGTTCCTTCCATATCAGACTCTTACAGCAGAGGCCCTCTGGGCTGTCCCACCAAATGCTAAGCAGTGTCTGTATCTTTGTGAGTTTCCAGCCCCAACTCATCCATGTGCCACCAAGGAGTTCCTTGCCTAACATGGACAGCACCTCTCAACAGGGAACGATTTTGGTCTCTGGCAAGACACTGTGAGACATTTTTTTAGTTATTATAATGGAGCATATGAGCTATACTGACATCTAGTGGACAGAGGTCAAGGATGTTGCTACACATTCCTCCCCTCAGCCCAGCACCAAAGTATCAAAAGTATCAATTGTCCCCCAAAGCACCGTGGGTTTAGGGGTTCTACTGAAAGGGGGTAAACATTTGCCTTGCAGTCTTAAGGACCCATGGACCTTTTGATGTTTAGCTGTTCTAATGGAAGGGCCGTCTCACTGGCTACCTACTTCAATATTTTTGTGTGAGGAAGGGCAGTGCATTTTGAGAAATGCTAACTTGTGAACAATGGTTCCCTGCTTCCATCAACTTTCCTAACCCATGATCCAGAGAGGAGGAGGGATAGTTGGGGAGACATCTTGACTCACATAGCCAGGGGACTGACTGTTCCCTGCAGGAAAGAGGCATCTTCCACAATACCCAATCCTTCACTTCCTTCGACCCTGTCCACATATCAGTAGAGTCTGGGACAAAAGGTTCTCACCAGACCCATTGCTTCTGAATCTGGGGTGGGATGGAACGTCCATTTTTATAGCTTTCAGATAGTTGTGAATCACGGCGTTGTTGAGTGCCATGTCCACACTGAAAAGGGGTCCTTGCTTTCCTCTATGAGCTCCGTCAAGAAGTCCCCTCCTTAAGTGACACTCTGTGAATTACAATGGTGACCACTGACCCCTGCCTCAAGTCACTACAAATCCATGAGTTAGAATTAGCTTAGAATTCTAAGTTCATGCCATCCCTTCTGCTGGGGAATCTATTTTTTCTATTAAAATATATTCCTGGGTAAAATTTTGAAAATATTTGCATCTGGGTCCTACTCCAAGAAACTCCTTTAAACAGAAAAATGAAGTTCTTAAAATGTATCTACTGGTCATATTGGCATATGCCTATAATCTCCACCCTTGGGATGTGGAGGCAGGAGGATCAGCAATTCGCCTGGTCTATGTGATACCCTTGACCCCACTCTTATATCATTCTCATATAATTTGATAACAGGCTATGCCCTTCTCTGAAAAAACTGGAATGAAGAACCTGCATTCTCCCGAGCTGGATGACCAAGGCAGATGGGTTATCTGACAATCACTGCCATGAATTTATTGTTATTTAGCAAATCCTGAATTGTGGAAAGACATGTATGTCTTCATATATGTTTCTGGCACAACATGTTCATGATAGTGAGACGAGGTCATTTAACAAAGTGGTTTCTTTCCATTTCTCTTTAAAAATACCTTTCTGGATATGCACCTCAACTAATGTTCAGGAGTTTACAATTGAGTTGGAAGTCACATATAAATACTTACTCTCCCATTTCCTACCTCTCTCTCTCTCTCTCTACTTCCCCTCTTCCAAGAAGAACCAGGAAGTTCCTTCCCTCCTTCTCTCCCTCCCTCCCTCCCTCCCTCCCTCCCTCCCTCCCTTCCTCCCTCCCTCTCTCTCTCCCCCCTCCCTCCCTGAGGAGTGATTCCAAGCCTCACACAGGCTTGGCAAGTGCTCCACCACTGAGCTACTTCTCTAGCCCTCTTGGCTTACTTTTAATTTTGAGGAAGAGTCTTGCCAAGTTGCCCAGGCTGGCCTTGAACTTGCTGTATAGCACAGACAAGCACTGAACTTCTATCCTTCTTAGTCTCCTAGAAGCTGGGATTACAAGCCTATTCCAGACTGGCCAATACATATATATATTTTAAATTAACTCTATAAAAGGCAAGATCCAGGGCCTGGGGGAGGCTCAGCAGCTAAGAGTCTGCATTACTCTTCTAGAGGACCCAAGTTTGAGTCACGGCACTCATTCTAGGCACTCAAACCTGCCTGCAATTCCAATTCCCGGGACCAGATACTCCTGGCCTCAGTGGGCACCACATATGTAGAATATACTCCTTATCCTATATACATCATATATGGATGATTAAGAATAAACATCTTTACAGTAAAATAAGATCTCATTTGTGATTTCTGTGTGTGTGTGTGTGTGTGTGTGTGTGTGTGTGTGTGTGTGTGTGTCCTGGGCCTTGTGCATGCTAAGTAAGTGCTTTGTCATTAATGTACACTCTTAGCACTTAGGTTTTTGATAATTTAATTGTTTTTCTTTGTTCTCTGTAACATGTAGACATTTAGTCTACTAACAACAGATTCAGTAGACTGTTTCCCAGCATAGAAAAAAGGATTGAAGCTTTACCAAGAATGAATAAAAAAAAAAAAAAAACCAAACCAAACACAATTCAGTATTATACAGTAGACCATGATTAACAGAGGCAAAATGCCACATTGTATTTTTCTTGAAGGTGATTTGCTAGGATTTGATACATTTTGAACAAAAGGAAACTGATACTCTATTGTTTTAAAATCCCATCATGCATATGAAGCATTGTTTTAAATATCACTTGTTTTGCCGGGTGGTGGTGGTGCACACCTTTAATCTCAGCACTCAGGAGGCAGAGCCAGGTAGATCTCTGTGAGTTTGAGGCCAACCTGGGCTACAGAGTGAGATCCAGTACAGGCACCAAAACTACACAGAGAAACCCTGTCTCAAAAAAAAAATCACTTGTTTTGAAATAATCTTAATACAACCATTTCATTAAAAAGATATTTTGGTAAACAGTTAAATGTGATCCAGCTGTTATAATGATTACAAATGTTAAATGAGGACAGGGAACATCAGGTGCAGTCACATACAAACATGAGTGCCTGTGGATGAGCTGGAGATGAGCAAATGGCCAAACAGCTGCCAGACTGGACTGGACACATTATGAATGTTTTCTTCTAAGTTGTGCTAGTTATTATGTCATCTATTTCATTAAAACATTACCATGGCAACAATGAAACGAATGACATCTTGTCAGCTTATGGCAAAACCAATGACAGCTGCTTGACAAGGTGCTCTGAGCCCTCCGGGTAACTACTGAAGTGACTGCATCTTGAATTTACAATGGAGATCACAGGTAAATCTGAATGGAACCACTTACAACATTTCAGTTTACCCGTGGCATATTAGGGACATACATATCGAAGGAGTCACAGGGTTGCAGCTGTCTTCTGTGGTAGAACGCTTGCCCAGCAGGTGTGAAGACCTGGGTTCTGTCCCCAGCAAAACACACACACACACACACACACACACACACACACACACACACACACACACACACACACACACACAGCCTGAGTTTACTGACACAGAAGAAGTAAATGCAGCTGATCTGGTGGGATGCAGTGTCTACAAACCACACCTGGATGGCTGAGCAGGGGCATGCCACAGCCTGCTTATGACAGTATTCCAGGACAAAATGCTAGATGTTCAGGGATTTCCAGGTTAGTTTTTTTTTTTTTTAAAGTAAAGTATATAGACTTACATAAAAACGTACTAAAATAAATTTAACAAAGGCAGAAAGCCTGTCCCTTCCTAGGTCATTTGCTCAGCATCCACTGTTGTCCACTGCTCCTGAGGTCTGTTGCTCTTGCCTACTGTCTCTTTGGTGGCAGTACCACACAGGGGCATGCTACTGTGAAACTTCTTCCAGTTCTGCTCCCTGACATCACTTCAATAGATAGACTGGGATTAGCCTGGAGGTAGGATTTATAACTGGGAAGTCAGCAAAGCTATACGTAGTGTCCCCTCCCTCAACCCTTGTAGAGACAAGTGTTAAAAGTTTAACCAGCACACCACTGACAAGGTCTCCTGGCCTTTTGGCTGTTCTGTTACATTGATGTGGATGATCTCACTAGCTCAGTGGCTCCTTTGGCACCAGCTTGCAGTTTCACCCCAGTCCTACAGGGGGTGCCATCTCCATAGGCCAGAGGCCTGATTTTACTCACCTGGTTTTTCACCATTTGGGGCAGGGCTGGCACCAGGAGATTCATGACATTATTTGCCAAGGAGTTGACCATGAAGGAGAGCCTTTGGCAAATGAGAGTGGGAGATTAGGAAGCGTGTAAGAGAGAATTGTCCCCGTGTTATAGAGGTGACACGGACTCCTGCTCAGGTTTATCCAGGATGTTAGCTAAAGCTGTGGCAGAGGCTGAGCTGAGGGCAGACATTGACGTGGGTATTGCCTTTACAGATCTGTACTGATGTTAGGATGCCGGGTGCTGACAGGTCCCCGGAGGGGTGACATGCACTCTTATGAGTGGGTCATTCTTGATGCCTGCAAAGTGTTATCAGCAGCATTTCCAGACCAGGAAAGTGAGACATGGGAATGTGACTTGCTCAATATCACCCAGGCAGTCCAGGAAGAAGGTAAGCTTGCTTTGGACCCACCTAGGTCTGCCTGGGTGGTGGCCTGGGAGCCCTAGAGGGAGGCTCTGCTCTGTCTGCAGGTGCTTGCCCCATGCCCCCCCCCCCCCCACCTACCCCTACCCCCACCCATACTCACCCCCACCCCTACCCTCCCAGCCTGGTATTATGTCACCATTGCCGTTTTCATCTGTGCTGTCCAGAGCTGCTTTGGCATGCCGGAAGGAGCCTTAGATGGAGAGTCAGGAAGGACACGTGTCCATTCCTTCAGCGTTGTCCATGTGAGAGCAAGCCACAGTCTGCTTCTCCTGCCAGCATGGTGGGACCCAGCACTCACTTGTTCAGCAGGCTGAGGCGCAGGGTGTTCTCACTGCTGGAGCAGACGCTAAGGTTCAGGTGGGCGGGGCCTCTCTTGCTTTTCTCCACCCGGATGAGGGCTTGGATCTCCGTGTTCATTTGGAACTGCACTAAGGTCTTGATCAGTGGCCTGTGAGGACAACAGTGGTGACAGGGGGTGCTGTTCAAGACCACGTAGGAGCCACAGCTGGGTGTCTGTCCCTCGCTATCTTTTTGGCTGGTTCCCCTCATCCCTCCAACATCTGGAGTCCTCTCCTGATCTCACCCGTTACGGATGCAGTGGGACTCCAAGTCACACACTGTGCCTGACTCAGATGTCCTCTGAGTCCCTCAGGATAGCATGGCAGCAGTGGATTCCACATCGTCCCCCTGGCCTGCCGCTTTCAAGCTTTGTCTTGGCTGCTGGCTGCTCCTCTCAGATTGATGTTGGAGCACACCCTGAAGTAATTCATTCTCTATCTATCTATCTATCTATCTATCTATCTATCTATCTATCTATCTATCTATCTATTCAATGCACCAGGAGTTCCTGTTGTTTCTGCCTGCTTCTAACATGGCTAGAGTCTGTCTGATTACTCTGACCGTCTATGGGGCATCTCCACCTCCACTCTGCCCACACTTTCCCCCATAGCTCTTCCTTGGCTCAGACTTTCTGTTGCCCATGACCCTCATACTCTGTAAAAGCCAAGTTCTCATCTTGGCCGGTAAAGCCTTGCGTCATCAGGCTTCAGCAGCTTGCTGATATCGCCTCTAACTAATCCTCCTTCTCTTGGTCATTTCTGAGCAAGGCAAGTACATTCCCACCTCAGGGTCTTTGTACTTGCTCTTCACACTTTTGGATTCTTTTCCAGATATCCGCATGGAGGGCAGAGAGTGAGTAGATGAGGCTGTTAGTTCAGCTGTGTCAGATTCAGGGGACACTCACGTGTTGAGTCCAGCCACCATGTCCAGGGGGATTCTGACAATCAGCTCCTGGTCATAGGTTGAAGGCTGCACAACCAGCTGGGGGATGTTAGCCGAGGTGACCTTCATCCTGGACAGGGTGGAGGGGAGATGGAATCACATTTGCACTTAGATAAGTATCACCCCAAGCCTCTTACCATTCTCTTTCCCGACTTCTGCACACCTGACCAGACTCCAGTCTACTAACCCTCTCTATCATGGCCCTACCTCTGTCTCTTCCCTTCACCCTTGCTTGCCTCTCTGCAGGTTCCTTGGCTTTTAGCCTCAGCCTGTTGGGCTGACAGTAAGCCCCTCTGTGAGCCGACCTTACTGGCCTGTCACTCTTGGCTGTGGGAGTTTGGAATGCAATCATTCTGAGTGACTCCTACCCCTCCATGGTTTTGCCCGACTGGCCCCTTTGCCCAGAATACCAGTTTCTTGGTGTCTCTGGCTTAGCCTTGACCTCCACGAAGAAGCATCTCCTGGTCCCAGCACTGTCCCACCTGGGGCTACCTACCTATGTGACTGCCCTCGTAAAGTACCAGTGGCACTGCCTTATGGTCACCATTAGCCATGCTGAGTGCTTTTCAAAAGAGGGACTTGATCTGGTCCATCTTCACTAATGTTTGTTGACTGAGAACTGAGTAAGCAGTGTACATGGGCAGAGGTGTGGGGGAGAGAAGGCTCCCTGCACTGTCCAGTGAGACTCACCAGACAATGTATCTCAGAGCAGTGCGCATGAGGCTGTCCAGCATGGGGATGCTCCCAGGCCTATTCTGCATGGCACTAAGCAGTGGCAACTCCTGGAGAATGGCAATGGCGTTGTGGTCCTCCAGTGCTTGGGTCAGTTCTGCAGGTAGATCCAGGGATTAGAAGTCAAGAGGAGGTGTGAGGACGGCCATCACGCAGGACTCCTTGGACCCAACATGAGATGAGGGTGGTGGCCTTGAGACAGTGGGAACCGTCACACTCAGAATGTTGCCAGTCACTGCTGGGATGCTGGACCTGTGTTCTCCCTCTCCCTAGCCAGTGCCAAATGTTTCTTGAGCTGAGTATCCCATCGGGGACAGTTTTGTGACAAATCACACTTGCTCATGGTCTTCTGGCTCCCTTACTGTTTGCCCTGTTGTCCAGAGCACCTTAGTTGCTAGCAGAGGAAGGAGGAAATGGGAGTGAGGGCCCTGGGGCTGCTCCCTGCTGGCTTTTCGCCAGTGGCCAGAGCCCATTCCAAAGACCCTGTTCCAGAGCCATGCCGGTCCCAGTGTTTCAGAGTCTTATCAAGCATTTGCCTATTCTGTACTCATGGGGCTGAACCCATGGAGCATTTTTTCTTTGCCAGTTGGCAGTCTTAAACCCCATCAGTATAGACTCTTGAGGGACATGGAGGGGCAATTCCCTGAAGTGTGCCTCTTATCAGCTCTTGTGGTATCACTGCCCATGTGACATCAAATTGCCAGTTAACAGGGCTCCTGAAGACTGAGAGCAAGTCCTGAGGGCCTCTGGCAAGCTTCCAGGGGCCACGCAGAGATGGTCCTCTAGAGAGGTAAAACATCCAGGGACATCATCCAAAGGACATCATCAGCTGAGGGTAGGGGTGTGCTCAGTAGCTACTGCTTGCCAGCATCAGGCCAGCGCTGGCCTAGAACAACATGCGAGCTTTCCTCCAATTCAACAGGCCTTCATCACACCCAGTCCCAGTGGGCCTTGGGAGGGGTCTCTGACTGTGAGTGTGTTCTGTCTTTGAGTACCACCTAATTGCTGGGTGCCCTTTAGAGTTAGTTCCCTTTCCCCGCTGAGCCAAATCTTCCTTCTGATGTCCCAACATAGTCCTTTACATTAAATGCTCCTCCCAAGGATTATGGTGTGGCTTTTATCTTCTGATGGAGTTAATGGGTAGAGTTGCCTAGTGGCTTCTGGCCTTTGGAGGTCACTTGCTTGGGTGGGCCCACTGACTCTCCTGCAGGGATCTTGGGAATCTCCTTCTAACCTCTATTGGTAATAACTCCTTGACTGCACACTTCCACCATGGCTACTCACCCCAAGCTCCCTGGAGCTCAAATGCCACATGCTTGGGAGTCACAGGATGGACCTCAGCTCATCTGCTTCCCCCAGCCTTTGGAACAGTGTTTGTCCACCAGGTAATTGCCACATTGTCATAGGAGACATGTGTCCATGCCTGGGTGGAAGGTGCTTCTAAATGTCTTCTACCACACAGGACTGTGTCCCATGCCAGAGAGGAGCTGTGGAGAAGGCTACCAGATCCCCTGTGACCCTCCTCAGTTCCTATGGTGTTGTGAGTTCTGGATGGCTCAGGAGGAAGGCCTTCTCATGTGCTTATGGAGAGTAAGCCTAGACCCAGGGTCACGGAACTGGAGTAACAAGCCTGTGTGTAGTACTAGGCCACCAGACTCTGCCTAGGACTCTGATTTGGGGACCAGAAACATGCTGGGTCTTAACTCTGTTGATGGGAGTTCAGGCAAGGACAGGGTTAAGGTGCATCCCTGCATGCAGTGGCTATATACCCCCCATAAGGCTTCCAGATCTCCAGAATAGTGTTTTTTTTTGGAATAATATAATTTGGGGATATCTTGGCGTCACCAGCTCTTGAGATCATAATACCCCAGACCTTCATTCCCCAGCCACTACTCTTGCCTCACTCAAGTCCTGGGCTCTGCCCATGCCTGATCCACCCTTTTGACAAGGAACTCCCCTCCGTTTTGGAGGACTGCTCCATCTGCTCCTTGCTTTATGGTGGTGAGGCTTGAGGGAGGGGAGTCATGACTTACTATCCTTGATGACTTCTGGACCCAGGCTGAGCATAGCAGGGGGCCGAAGGTCAGCTTGGACCAGTGTGGCTCCCAGCAAACCATAGAGGAAGGTGACAATCCATGGACCAGCCATCTTTCTGGGTATTGATGAGAAGTAGGTGACAGGTACCAGGGCCTAGGGTAAGCACAAAGGGTCCTTGCTAGCTGGACAGAGGAGCCCATGCCTGGGGCACAGTGTCCAGAAGAGGCATTCAGGGCAGTGGTTAAGAGCCAAGGCTTAGTTGTGCATCCTTGAATAATCAACCAAGACACAAGTACCTCTGTGCCTTGGAATCCTCCTCTGGCAAGTGGACGGGGTGAAGCTTCACTTCATAGAGTCTCTGGGATTAACAGTATCTAGGAACCATTCAGTGTGATGTTTTTCCCACAGGAAGAACTTGGGAGACATTAGCCGTTTTTAGTGATTACTGATATTGGCATCAGAGGGAACCATGCCACAGTGAAAGCCAGAAGGCAGAGCTGGCAATCTGCATTGGTTGACAAGGCAAACCACACCCTCAAACCATGTCTTTATCTTCCAAACACTTTGGCCCTGCTTGCCTCCTTCTCATGTCCACTGCTCAGCCTCCTGATCAGACAAGTTCTGAACCCAGAACCTGCAGTGTTGTCTCTTATGGGAGACATCGTCTCCCACAAATCCCAGCCGGTGCCCACCCACCATGTGGTCCTCAGCCCCTGCCCTCTTCATGGATGGTTTTTACTCCCTTCTAGCATCTACTAAGCTTTGCATCCCACATGCTACCTCTTCCAGGAAGCCTCCTCTGACTGCCCTCTCTCTGGCCCTGGGCCTTCCTTAAACACAGTAAGCCCACAATGGTCCCTTGGGAGTTCTTTGATGGTTGCTGTGACTGATGCTTCTTTTTGTCCCCAGCAACAGCTCAGCACACACAGGCATTGCACAGCCAGTGTGTGCAGAGCAGGTTGAAGTCCCTAGCCTGAGGATTGGGAAAGATCAACCTGCTTCATGCTGCCATCTTTGCTCATGGCTTTTGGATGAGCGCACCAGCACCTCTCTGCCTCTCCCCTCCCCCCACCCTAGAAACCATAGCTGACAGGGGCATTATTAGCTCCTCAATTCTCCCTTAGCAGATGGGCTGACCTCAGCAGGAACACTTCCAAACACAGCAGGTTCCCTCTGAGGAATCTTGACTTCCCAGGCTTCTGGAGCCTCCCCACATTTTACCTGGATGTGCTGGAGTCCTGGGTCTGCCTGCTCCTCTCCTGGGTGGTGGGTCTGGAAACCCAGCCTTATATCCTGCAATCCTGACTTGGGAAGCCACCCTGAGCATGTGGGCCAAGACCTTAGGCTGAGGTCTCCAAGGTAAATATTTGCAGCTCTTGGTGAACCAGAACCCTTCCTGGAGGCAGTCTAGGAACTCCAGCTTCCTGAGGTTTGGAGAAAGGAGGGTCCAAACTGGCTGGAGGGGCAGAGGGAGCACTGGGGCATGTGGCAGGAAGGTGTCTCAGGCACACAACAAGCCTCACAAGGGGCTCCTTGCATCAATGCCACAAGACCATGCAAGGGTCTCTGCACCCTCCATAGCCAGCAGTCATGATCCGCAGGAGGCAAGAGGCAGTTCAGTTCAGTATTACTCAGTAGCTGGTGTTGATTCAAACTTCTGACCCTGAGGAGTTTATTTTAGGTATATCTAAGCACAACAGCATTCGGTGAAAACTTATTCCAGTGATAATTCACTCAGTCTCACATTCACAACAAAGCATCCATAAGTCTCTCTAAGGAGCAAAGTAAGCTAAATACAAATCAGACGTGACTACATTGAAATTATTGTAAAGTCCATAAAGACAGGTTTTATAGATTGACCAGGAAAAACAATTTACAATAAGGATCTTGAGGGAGGGGGGAAACGACCTGGTGCCAGAAAAATTCTCTAGCCACACAAATAGAGCAAAGGTCACCAGGCTAGGAAACATGTCCTCTCTTAGCGTTCTGGGAAGATAGAAAGCTAAGCATTCCTTCCCCTGAAGGTACAGCTCTGTGTGTTTACTATTCCAGATCCCCCTAGCATTTATCTGTAAGCACAAAGACCTCTGTGCTTCCCGAAGTACCATAATGACCATAGTGGCAGTCTCAATGAATGAACAGCCCCGACACGGCAGGCCTTATTCGTGTTTTCCATCAGTTAGGTTGATGGGTGTCACCCTCATGTGTGATCAGCCAGTCATCCTCCTCCTTTAGTGAGGAGGAACCAGCCGCCATGCTCAATAAACGGAAGAGTGAGGATTCCAAGCAGAAATCTGGCTTTAAAAGCCATCTGGGCACATCTCAGCAGCTTGGTAGACACAGAATGTGTGTTAGGGGACAGACCAGGGTCAAGTCCTGGCTTCACTTTTTCCATTCTGAGTGATTTGGGGACCGAGCCTCTCTGTTTCCATGTGAATTGGGCGTACCCAAGCTCCTCTTACTTAGAGGGCAGGTAGCTGGGGGACACTGGGCCTACCCAGAAATGCTCAGTAGCAGTGTGTTTGGGGCTGTTGTCATTGGTACTGCTTACAACAGGATGAGGTTTGTAGAGAGGCGACGTTAACGGTTTAGTCAAAGCAACCTCCTGGAGGGGAGAAAGGCACAACCTTGCCCATCTCACTTTCTCCCATCCACCAAGGAGAGCACATCTCCACTCACTGACTCCTGTAAGAGAACAGGTTAGAACCCCACCTCTGCTTTTCTTTGCTGTGCTCCCTGGGTGAGGTGCTTCACTTCGCAGGGCCTCTCTAACCTTCTTGGTACAATGGGGTTTATGGAAATGCTGTCCACTAGGCTGGCGAGCACGTCAGCTAAGCTATGGGCCATGTGACCTTGTCATGGACTTTGATTCGGTCATTTTATGACCCGCACACATCTCTGCCTCAGTCACACTGCCAGGAAGGTAGTGGATGTTTGTGGAGCGATAGACTAATGAGCAACAGACCATGGACCAAGGGACAAGTGTGAACTGGCCAGAGGGACCCTGGTCACCCCCTCCTGGGTGCAGGCTAGTCTCATATAGCCACACAGCACCCAAGGGACAGTCCTGCTTTTCCCAGGAGCATTGAAGGCTCAGGGGATAGTGATTTGCTCAATGTCACAGGACCAGGGTGTCAGAGAGAGGACTTGAGCACTTAGTGTAAGCCACACACTTCTAACCACACTGTTCTGGTGATCCCTGGTTAATGTTAGGGTCAGTACAGATGAAGATGTGACCTTTGGCACCACCTGGGCACATGTTATGGATTAGGGCTAGGAGATCCATTGTTGAGTCTTGTCCCCATCCATAGTGTGACGAGAGAGGGGCAGAAGTCACACAGTCCCTTGCCGGTCACGGAGGAAAATGTGGTTTGCATCCTGCCGTGTCTGGAACATTCAATAGGCCCTGAACACTAAAGGCTAGCTGCCCCAGAGCCAGAAGGGCTCTCCGGAAGGACCCTGCCAGTGCCTCGGGCACATGTGAAAGAGACATACACCCCTGTTTGGCTCCTCAGCTGCCATGCCTGCTGCCCAGGGACAAAGTCCCTCTGTGGGGTGGTGGAGCTGGTGCCAACGCCAATGTCCACATCTGCTCCAGCTTCCTGCCTGTCGGCTCAGTCTGGAAGGGTTGAACACCGTTGTGCACCCTTGGACTGTGTAGCTTGTCCCGGGGGCCTCTGTCCTGCACCTCTTGCTCTGGCCTATCTTCTCTCAGATCCTCACTTTCTTTGTGTGTCCCCTTCCTGGGACTCCTCACACCTCACACCTCCTTCATGGGCCTGGTCAGATGGCTCAGTGGTTAAGAGCACTGGCTGCTCTTCCAGAGGACCCGGGTTTGATTCCCAGCACCCACATGGCAGCTCACGACTGTTTGTAAGTGCAGTTCCAGGGGGTCCTGTGCCATCTTCTGGCCTCTGTACACACACACACACACACACACACACACACAGACACACACATAGACACACACACACACACACACACACACACACACACGGTGCACAGACATGTATGTATGTATATATATGTATATGTGTATGTATGTATATATATATATATATAAAATAATAAAATAAAATAAAAATTTTAAGTTAAATAAAAGAAAGATCTTTTGTGGTAGTGGCCAGAAGGAAACCTTGGAGTTTGAGACATGATTTTCACACTTTCCTGTGCTGTGAGCTGTGGCCTCGCTGAACACTCCTCCCTTCTGAGGAGAAAATGTCTGGCTCATCATCCACAGAATGACAATTTTACCTCCATTGCACAGCTGCCTCCATCAAGGTCCAATCCAGAAGGGAATATCCACCCAGCCTGATCCCTGTCATCTTACCCTCCTGTGAGTCCTCAAAGCCCATACTCTGTTCCCAAGATATGAACCCTGCGCCCTGAGGGGTGTTATCTGCCTTCTGTTCCTCCATTATTCCTTATTCCTTCAGCCTTTTAAAATTTATTTATTTATATGATGTGTGTGTGTGTGTGTGTGTGTGTATGTGATGTGTATGTGCACGTGCATGAGCATATCTGTGTATGCAGAGGCCAGAGGTTGATGTCCGCTGTCTACTTCTGTTGCTATACCCTCCATCTTACTATTTGATTGTCTTTTAAAAGAATTATTTTTAGTTTTTATTCATTTGTCTGTGTGAATGTACATCATGTGTATGGAGGTGCCCATGGAGCCAGATGAGGACATCAGGTCCCTTGGAGCTGTAGTTACAGACAGTTATGAGTTACTTAGTGTGGGTTCTGGGGACCAAACGCAGGTCCTCTGGAAGAGCAGCAGATGCTCTAACTACGGGGCCACCTTTCTAGTCCCCATCTCCATTTATGTTTTGAGACACTCTCTCACTGAACCTGGGGCTCACTGACTCAACTAGACAGGCTGGCTGGTGAGTCCCCAGAACATGCCAGTTTCTGGCCCTGGCTGGCCAGTGCTGGCGTCAAACACATGCTGCTGTGTATCAGGCTTTCATGTGGGTGCTGGGGATCCAAACGCAGGTTAACATGCTTGCACAATAGGAACCTTGTGCACTGAGCCATCTCCCTGCCTCCTCCCTCCCTCCATTCTTCTACAGGTCCCTCTTGGTCTCCGGGTCTTCACCTTTAAGTGTCTCTCTTACCAAAAGTCCAATCCTCCCCAGTAACCAGTGGCCTTTTGTAAACAAGTCTTGGTGAAATTCGCCAAAGCCTGCAGTGATTTGCATGAGAACCAAGCTCTACAAGACCCAGCTTGGCTACCTATCTAATCGTTCATTTCTCACCAGTTTGCCCTTGCCTTCTCTCATTCCCACCTTAGGGCCTTTGCACATGCTGAACCTTCTCCGAGGCTGGCTCCTTCTCCTTGGAGAGGCCTTTGCTGGTCACCTGACTAGGACAGGGTGCTTCTGGCTGTGTGCTGGTGGGTGTTTACACCAGAATTGACTGGAAGCAGACCTGAAGACTCAAGTGTGCAACTCTACAGATGCTATGCAACAAGGAGATGGGCAGGCCACAGTGCAGGTTGGGGGATGGGGAGCAAGAACAAATACACAGTTCTCAGTTCTACCATGCAGGGCCCTGATCCAGCTAGAGGTAATAAGGGCAACCAGAGCAGAAGAGTATATTTGTGAAAGCATCCCTCCATTCCTATCTCTATACTCCTTCCCTCAACCCCTCCTCCCACCCTTCCCCTCCCTCCCTTTCTATTTTTGACAGGATTTTCTAACGTCCCTTAGGCTGGCCTTGGACCCTTTGTTTTCCTGCCTCTGCCTCCCAGATGCTGGGAATGCAAGCATGCAGCACCATGTCCATCTCTGTGAGGCATTCCTTAAGGGACTTCTGTGGTCTCCCAGCACAGAAGCAGGGTGTCTAGAAGGAGAGGGCTTTCCCAAGACCACTTGGGAGCTTGAGACTGTGTTCCTAGAGTGTGATGCACAGCTGAGTTCTGTATGGGTGGATGAGCTGCAGCTGTGGAGGGCAGAGTGACGAGTTTGGGAAGTCCCTGCTGTGGATATCATACAAGCTGAATGGACCCAGCAGGATAAGGTTCTGGCCTATCAGGAATCATGTTTGGAGAGGAGAGGAGGTGACGTCAGAAAGACAGGGACTGAGGAGGACCAGGGAGGGCTGGAAAGGATGGTTCAGTGGGCTGGGTGGGCAGCAGGGAGGCTTGGACAATTGCAGTCTGGGGAGCTCAGCAGAGAGCCTTAGGGAAACTTCCACAAAATGCCACTGAGGCCCGGCGCTTAGCACATCCTGTCCACAGAGAGCAAGAGAACCTTGTCACACTCAGGCCATGCCTTCCTTCTCTCTTCACCACATACTTGTACTCCATTCCCAGATGGTGAGAGTGAGTACAGCTGCCAGTCATCCCAGGCAGCTTGGATTAGGGCTGAGGAGAGAGGCCATGTCATATCAAAGCTGATTGCTCAGGCAAAGCAAGAGGCGGAGTGGAAAAGACCATCAACCTCTACTCTACCGTCAAATAGACCCAGAAAGGAGAAAATATCATGTTGGTAGCCCCCTTTCCAGCTGAATTGGGTTCTAGGAGAAGAACAGAGGCCTGCCTGAGTTCCCACAGCCCTAAAGCAGGAGCTAGAAACTATGTGAGCTCTTCCTGACTTTGTCCCCTACTCTGCCACCCTGTCCAGCTGCAACATGGGCAGCCTCTCTGGAGAAGGCTGTGGTTGCATAGAAACAGAGAGTGTGGGAGGACATGGCATGGCAGGGTTAGTCGGGTGGAAACCAGAGAGCTTGCCAACTGTTTCTTGCCAGGAAGAAAGGCAAGAATTCAGGCTGCTCTCAGCAGACTCAAGTCCTTTACACAAGGGCTCTTCTTGGCACCAGTGAGCCTTCACTATTGTGCCAAGCCCAGCCATGGTGGTTGAAGTCCTCAGGGTCTGGGTCCAGCAGAAAAGGATGTGACAATTGATTAGCAATGTCTGCCATGACAATGCAGAGGCCTTGTACTGCTGCTTCCTGCCCCATCCCTGTTAAAGACTGTCCGTCCCGGTAAAATCCCAAAGACATGAGGAAATGGAAAGGGGAACCTGTAGCTGACACAGAGTTTGCCACTGCTTCCAGTGGACTGAGTTTGGATAAGTTGGTTCCTATCTCTGGCCTCAGTCTCCCCAAATGCAAAATAGAGATGTAGGTTCTGTGATAACGTTGGTCAGGCTGTTTTGTATAAGGCTGTCCACAGCAGAGGGAGCCAGCTGATATTCAAGTTGGGGTGGCGGTGGCGGTATGTGTGTGTGTGTGTGTGTGTGTGTGTGTGTGTGTGTGTGTGTTCCACCCACTGTGTGTTCTAAGATAGGTTTGGCTCCTTGATTGGGGGTTGTGTGGTGCTCTGCTGAGGGAGTTACCCAGTAGTTTGGGAAAAGAATTGTTGTTAGTGTGCTGCCTGCAGTGTGGTTACTTGTAATAGCCCCAAAGCAGGGCTGGTGTACATGTCCAGCTAACTGGGGGTTTGTTCAGTCCTGAGCCACCAGGCAGCTGTCACTAAACAACCTAGGGAGACGGAGGCAAGTGAAATTAACCCAGAGAATGTTCCGAAAGGATATGGTCCCCTAGAAAACATCTGTTCTTTTCTTTTTGGTGATATGATCCTAGGTGACTTTTATGATCTCCTTGGTGATGTTAAGAGTTAAATATTTTTACACAATGCATTTTTTGGATCAGCCAGCCACCACACTAAACAACTTGAAGATGAGTAGAAGGAGGCTGGCAGAGGTCAAGAAATGCAGGAAGACCTCCCTTTCCCAGGGCCTGAGTCATAGCCCTGCCCACTCCAGGTTAGCTGGAAACTTTGCCACACTATCACTGATAAGTGCAACAAAAGCTCAGTTGCATCAGCCCGGAAATCCCGTTCTGGAAGCTTCTGGGCATAATCTCTCTTTTGTAGGGCAGGAATAGATGAAATTGAGTGCAAATAAACCGTGGCTAAACCAGGCTCAGTCACAGCCCTGCCTGGAAATGAGGACCAGGGCCCTGCCCTGATGAGGCTCATAGTCAGGTCCTGGCAGGTGCTAAGTGGCCTTTCACAGCTGGCAATGGTGGGGCTTGGTGCTGGGACTTCCTTCCCCACTGGCAGCACGCCGTCATAGGAAGATGGAGGCTGGGTGCCTCAAGGACAGGACCTGGTACAGTGTGATGCATTTGTCTGCTGCAAGGCGTCCAGGTCAAGTGTGGCTTGTTAGCATGGAGGTTTGCATGGAGACTGTTTGTTGTCAGGGCCTGAGAGTGTGGGATGCACAGGCAATGTGTAAACAAAAACAAAAGCAACACACAGTGTTGACACACATCAGCACTGATGCAGGTTGGCACCCATCTAGGGTGTGACTGTCCCCAGAATCTCTGTTGAGGCCTCCCGAACAAGTGCACAAGAGGAGGCTGGATTAGAGACAGCTTCTGAAGTGGTGACCTTTGCCCTGGGCTGGAAGAAGGTAATAACTAAGAACTGGGTATAGGGGGAGGGAGGCATTTTGTGTGGGATCCCACATTAGCAAAACAGTGAGCCTAGGAGCTTGTCTGAACCCTGTGGCAAGCATAGGGTAGATTGTAGGGGCCCCTGGCTCATCCTGGGATGCCTTAGTTTGCACCAGAACCTCCTTGGGTGGGATTCTGACTCCCTGAGTCATGCCTTGAGGACTGCTGTTCCATCTCTAGCCCCAGTTTGCCTTCTCTGTGTCTGGTTTCTCCAAGCCTCTGCCGCTTTCCTCTGTCTCCTTCTCTCTCTTCCTTTCTTTCTCATACCTATCTTTCCTGGTCCCATGTCTCTCTCTCTGCCTCTCTCTCCTGGTGTTTTTCTCTCTCCCTGTGCATCTCTAGATGCTATCACAGAGGCCGGGATGGAGCTGAGGCCCCAGGGAGAGCAAGGTTTTGGCATCTGGATAAAGCAGGTGACCCCTCCCAGTTATGTGGCCCTGGATATGTGTCTCACCTCACTGTGTCCCAACTCTGGGCACCCAGCTATGTCTAACCTCAACTGAGTAACACCTCTGGGGCATGGGCTTGGGAAGCTCAAGGTGTTGTCTTAGAGCAGGGCCTGGGCCCAGGAAAGTTTTTTTTTTTCTTTGTTTACTTTGTTTTATGTGTACGAATGTTTTGCCTACATGTACAAAAACCGCACGCATGCCTGGCACCTGTGGAGGCTTTGGAAGTTTTGGAACTGGGGTTTCCTGTGATTGTCAACTACCACATGGGCACTAGTCCTCTGCAAGAACAATAGTGCTCTAAATTGCTGAGCCACCTCTACAGCCCCAAGGACAGGGACTCAGCCTGAGCAGCCCTGATACCAATACTGCACGCACGTGCTGAGATTGCTGTGAACATCCGTGGCTGGAAAAAGGAAAAAACCCAGTGGTCTGGCAGTCCAGACTTCTGAGAATACTCCCAAAGGCATGGCTGTGTGTGCTGGGGGCCTAGGAAACTGGGGATCTCTGCAATGAGGATGTTTCTGAGCCGAGGAGTCACTCAGATTGAGAGCTTCAGTTTGGAAGCGCACTGGGATTAGCCTCATCTTCCCCTGGTTAGGCTTGGTGGAGATAGACTCTTAGGGCAGCTTCTACTCTGCTCCAGGGCAGCCCAGGGAAGGGCCCACTGGCATCCCAGGCCAGACCAGGGAAGGGCCCCCAGGGCAGGCCAGGCCAGACCAGGGAAGGGCTCCCAGGCCAGGCCAGACCAGGGAAGGGCCCACCAGCAGCCTAGGACAGACTAGGGAAGGGCCTCCAGGGCAGGCCAGGCTAGGCAAGGGAGGGGAACTTCAATATGTGATCTTAGTAGTTCACCTGCAGCAGCATCTCTCCCTGAAATTTCTATTTCTTTAAAAATCCAGGAGAGAGAGAGAGAGAGAGAGAGAGAGAGAGAGAGAGAGAGAGAGAGAGAGAGAGAGAGATCGGTCTAGCCAAGAGCCGAGCTGGCTAGCCAGCAGATGTGTGCACTCCCCTATGTGTGAGCAGAGTTCTGTAGGCCTTGGACATAGCAGGGGGCACATTCTCCTGGATTAAAGTCTCTGGGCAAGGTCGCGTGAACTAGAAATGCACCAACTGACGTAAGACCACACTACTCTATCTTCTCAATGTGAGGACTAGAACAAGGAGGCAACTGGAGAGGCTATCAGGATGGTCTGGAGGTCTATGAGGTTTCCGTCCCACTGAAAACTGGAAGGCCCCTATTATACCCAACACACACACACACACACACACACACACACACACACACACACACACACACGCACACACACACCCATCTCTCCTTGTTCAACTTTCATGTCTTTGGGTTTACAAACGATTTTGGGAGCTGCTTATTCACAGAAGGGAGGGGGTACCTGGCATGCTGAACAGACTGGTCCTGCCATCTCTGGATGCTCAGCAGCCACAGGCTGGGCCTGAGCCTTCTGGTTTGATTATAACCCCCATTGCACAGACGAAGACCTAGAGGTACTGAGTAACACTCATTCAAGGTCACACAGTGACCAGGGCAGGAAGCCAGGATTTGAACTCAGGTCTGTGTGACGCCAGTACTTGCGCTCTTGTCCTCCTGCCAGGGTCTGCTGACACCTGTGTTTAGACGCTATCTTTTCCTGTCCACAACCTCCTCAGAGGACCCCCACCTACCAACTGCTGAGATTCCTAATTATCAGCATGCATTTTGGCCCATGAAACCACCTTGGAAAACCTGAATAATTTCAATGTTCTCCGCCCAGTTGGAAATGGTGTCTCACTTCCTAAAGTGAAGAACGCCACTTTCCATCAACAGAAAGTTATAGTAGGGCCACAGTGATGGCAGTGATGGTGATAACCAACTTAGCGGGGGTGTGATGGGTGCTAGGTCCTTTGCTTTGGCTGTTTTTATCTGTGCAGCCCCACACAGGTGCCTGGACACGTGTGAATGGGGTTTGGGTGAACCTTTGTGTGTGTGTGTGTGTGTGTGTGTGTGTGTGTGTGTGTGTGTGTGTGTGTGAGAGAGAGAGAGAGAGAGAGAGAGAGAGAGAGAGAGAGAGAGAGAGAGAGAGATGGATGAAATGGCTTTTCTCCACCTCAGTGCAAACAGAAGCATGCTATTGACCTCTGGCGACCAACGCCTCCCCCACCCCAGTGCTGGGGATGGAACCCAGAAGCCAGGTCTGAGCTGCACTCCACCACTGGGCCCCACTCTGGGCCCTTGCTCTCTCCTCTCCAAGGGGAGAGTTAATGAATGGTTGGAGATATGTTGAAAACACAGGAACACCATGTCCAGCTTTTCTCTGCGTTATCATCACAAAGACCGAGAGAGTAGGAACGAAAATCACTGCCACTTGACAGTGCCACAGTGCCACCCGGCAGTGCCACAGATTCCAGAAAACCCTCCCCCAGATATCCGGCATCAGCCATGCTTTGAGGACACCCTAAGCCCATAACACCAGGATTGCAGTCTCTCACCTTGGGATGCTGTGTCCAGCAGCAGAGTCTCTGAGTTCCCTCACTGGCTCTTCAGCCTGGGTCCTCCCCAGGCTTTGAACATCTTGATGTTTGCTTGACCTGACCTCCTGGGGGCCAGCAGGGGTGCACAGGGGAACCTCCCTCATGGTCCCCTTCACAGGGTGGGGTTTCTGTGCTAACAATTACTCATTCGGTCACCAGGTCGTCCAGGAGAACGAGGCAACCAGGAGTTCAACCCTTGATAAAGGCGAGCCAGGTTCACCACTGGAGAGTGGGGGACTGGCTGTGACTCCGTGCTCTCTTTCCGTGTGTCTCTCCCACCCCATCCCTCTTCATCCCTCTCTTCTCCTTCTGACAGAGACTGTTCCATCTCTCTAGAGCAGACCTGACTTTGGGTCATTCTTCACTTCTGTCTCTGTCCCCCAGATCTTCCACAGATGTTGCCTCTGGCTACCTCTCCTCTTTCCCTCAGCTGCCCAGGCCTTCCCTCAGCTCTCCTCATTTATTCTTCACAGGCCTCCCTGACTCCCCCAGCCTGCCAGATTGATTTCTTGTCACTGTAACCAGAGCCATCTTCTCTAATCCTAGTAATTTACTACAGACCTTTCCGAACAGTGTATCAGGTGCTGCCGTGTTACTATGGATACCTGTCTCTGCTTGCTTCATTCCCTGCTATCTGCCTATGGTGGTATTGTTGAGGTATTTCAAAGAAAGCTGCAGATGGCTGTGTACCCTTTACCTCTGTACTCTGGAGATGTTTAGAGCCTGGAGTTCAATATTTGTTAACAGTCTGGTTTCAGCTTGGAGATGGCTATCATATTAGCTTTCTTTGTTCAATATCCGGGTTCATCTGATACTAGTCACCTCCACCACCTCACTGAGCTGATCCTGGGGAAATCAAAGCCAGGCACTTGCTGTGGAATTCGACACCACCCATTGGGCCTCAAAGTAACTGGAGACTGGGAGGGTTTAAAACTCACAGTACAAATGATGTTCAGAATGAGTGGGGTCAGCATGAAAGATGAGTTGCCTTCATCAAAGCTCCCCAGAGACAAAAGGAGGCACACAGATATAAAGTGTGGTGAGAACAGACCCTTGGTGAGATTGGCAACAGTGCCCGCCATAGCTGGTACCAATCCTTAGACTAGAGAACTTTCTGGAACCAATAAAACATTCCTGGGGACTGTGCAGCCTGTGTGATGCAGCTCTCACGACAGTATAGTTGACATTTATCGTCATACTGCAGAACATCAGATTAGTTAAGTGCCATAACATTAGTTAAATGCAAAGTGTGGCTTGTTCAGTGTTGACAAAAGCATATATGCCCATGTAACCCACCCCCTGTGAAGATTCAGAATGTCACTATCACTCCAGAGAGGTCCCTTGCAATCCTTCCCAGCCATTATCCCTTGAGCTCCCACTGCAGGGATAGGATCTAACTTTTTTCCACCGTAGATTAGTCTATTCTATTCTATAGTTTTAAGCACACATGTGCATCTCAGTCATGCTCACCCATGAGTTATCACTGATAATGTTTTGGTAGCGTCTGGGTCGCAGCCAATCCTTTTGACAGGGGCACAGTCTCCCATTGTATGAACATGCTAAAATGTGCTCATTCATTCTCCTTTCAAGTGGCCCCCTGAGCAGTTTCCAGTTGTGGGTATACTTTTTATAAATGTTTTATGCAAGTCAATTTGTAAATATGTTTTCATTTCTCCTGGGATGAAATTTCTGGGTCATAGGGCTAGGTGTATGATTAGCTATAAAAGAAACTTCCAGAACCTTCCAAAGTGGTGGTACCACTCTGTACTTTCACCTGCAGTGTTCTGACAGCCCATTTCTCCACTAACATTTGATAGTGTCAGTTCTTGTGCGTGTGCTAATGCCATCTTTACAACAAATCATGCCACTGACTCTTTGTGTCTCTCGGGAGAAGGTTTGGCTCCTAACTTATTATTCAAGTCATCCATGTTTCAGTCTATCTTTGCCCAGTCTTGAATTTTCCATGTTTTCCTCCTACATTGATGTGACTAGTTCTCCTGTGTGTGATCAAGCAATTCATTGTCCTTTGCTCTTATGTAGTGGTTTTCTCTTCTGAAATGCATCTTGCTGCACTGATCTGGAGATGTCCCATTGGTTTTCTAAAGATTCAGCTTAAGGGCTGGGGTGTAGCTCAGTTGGTAGAAGACTTGCCTAACATGCACAAAGCCCTGAGTTTGAACTGGAGGCAGGAGGGCAGATGTTCAAGAGACAGAGACAGAGAGACACAGAGAAAGAGAGACAGATAGACAGAGACTGAGAGCTCAGCTTAGATATCTTCCCCTCCCTGAAGCCTCGGCAGACACTGATATTCCGGTAAGAAGTCATGCTGTCCTCAGTGTCCTGAGGTCCTTTCTAGAAAGTCTCCCTGCAGCTCCAGGCACTTTGTTCTGTTTTTGTCTCACTGTCTGGACTATGAACTCCACGAGGAAGACACTGTGGGATTCACCGTATCTCCAGCACCCAGAGCACCACTCAGCGGGATCCAGGATTTAACAGCATGCATAGCTGCAGCAGATGCAGCAGAGACAGTGCCTACACTTGCTGCCTGCATTTCCCACAGGGACATACATCACACTTCTATTAATCCTCACCTTCCCTGCGAGGAAGGGTCATTCTTGTGACAGAGTTAGGGAGACAGGTTCAGTGTCAAAGTGAGAGGCTTTCTGGGATCCTCTGCTATTTAGGAATCTTTTTAGCTGTCCCCCTCCTTAAGGGACCTTAAAGATTACCTCCCTGAACTTCTTCCCATTTGGTGGGCTCCTCAGACAGTGTAGACTCCTACAGTGATCTTACTAACTCCAGTGTTTACGTGTGATTGTCTGCCCTTCCCTGTCCCATGAGTGATAGGTACATGACAAAGTCAACTCATGTCCACTCTGTCCCCCATGCACATTGCCATATGGTGAATAATCACAATAAATCTTCTCTCTCTGAATAACGTGTGCTATTAATAAGAAAAAAAGCATTGATTTGATACTCAGAGGGGACTCAAGAGGTGTGGGCTGAAAGTGGGGCAGTGTCCCTGAACTCAAAATGTTTAAGAAAAGACAAGTATAAACACAACGGATGCACACGGGTTGGAGAGATGGCTCAATGGGTAAGAACACTTGCTAGTTAAGCTGAGGGTCTCTGAGTTCACACTGCCAGAATCCATATAAAAGGCAGAGTGTGAGTACCTGTAACCCCAGAAATGTGGAAGGGTGAAGGGGTGGGGTGGACACAAGAGGATGGCTGGTGTTTGTCAGCTGCCATCCAAGCTCCAGGTTCAGTGGACTCTGTCTCAAAGGAACATGGCAGACTAATAGACATTCAAGATTCTCCTCTAGTCTCTGTGTGCATGCATGGGTATGCATACTGTCTTAGTCAGTGTTCTATCGCTGTGAAGAGACACCACAACCAAGGCAATTCTTATTAAAGAAAGCATTGGGGGCTTGCTTACAGTTTTAGAACTTTAGTTCATTATCATCATGGCATCAGGAGCATGGCTGTAGGCCTGCATGGTGCTGGAGAAGTAGCTACAATTTATAACCTGATCTATAGGCTGTAAGAGAGACTTTGAGCTTGGCATGGGCTTGACATGAAACCTCAAAGCCCATCCTCAGGGACACACTTTCTCCAACAAGGCCATAGCTCTTAATCCTTCTAATCCTTTCAAATAGTGCTACTCCTTGGTGACTGACTACACATTCAAATATATGAGTCCATGGGGGATATTCTTATTCAAACCATCTTACATACCTTTACATACATGTGTATATACACCACATACACATACCACGCTGACACACATAAATCCTCCCCAAAGTAGTACGCAGTTATACTTAAAGATATGTACCTTTCACTGTGTATAAAATTTACCTTAAAATTAAAAACATAGGCCACAGGCAGGAGAGATGGCTCAGTAATTAAGAGCACTGGTTGCCTTTGCAGATGACCTGGGTCCCTTCCTAGCACCAAAATAGTGGCTCACAACTACCAGTAACTCTGGCTTCTGGTGATTGTATGCCCTCTTCTGGCTTCTGTAGGCACTGCATGCATGTGGTGCACATATATACATGGATAGAAGGAGAGGGTGGGTAGATACACTGTGAGCTGGCAGGCAGAGCAAACCACTAATTACAGTCTAGCAGTTTTATGGGAGTGTGCCCACTACACAGATCAAATTATGTGCCGGTGTGGAGATTTAGGATTTGTTGGTTGTTTATTTTTGAGACAGAGCCTCATGTAGCCCAGGCTCAGCTTAGATTCCGTATACTTCTGACCCTCCTGCCTCCACCTCCTGGGTGCTAGGTCACTATAATCAGTTCATGCAGGGCTGGGGATGGAACCCAGGGTTATGCAATCACATGGCCAACTGAGCCAGTGGCCCAGTCCTAGATACTTGTTTTACAAAATGTTTGGGGAAAGCGGCTTAGCTGCTAGAAAAATCTTCACTGGAGTAACAGGAGATGGAGTGTCTTGCAGACAAAACTCCTTGGCCAGCCCACTCTGCTCCCTGCGGTTGCAATCACTGCCAGCACCTGCCTACTGGCCTTGCAGAGAAGGAAGGGCTTACCTGTTTGTTCCCAGGACAAAGGACTCCAAGGTTCTGTCCCTGGTCTTCTACCTCTTGGGGCATGTCTTGGGGATTACCTTCCCTTCTACCATCTAACCATATGACATCACTTCCCCCTCAGCATTCCAGTGTCATATTTCAGCTGCAACTTTGACACTGTGTTCTGAGAGGAAGGCATTCTTTTTTTATTATTTTATTCTTCTCTCATATATTATATCCCGACTGAAGTTTTTCCTCCCTTAGAGGAGGGCATTCTTATTTCCAATAGTCCCATTGTTGACAGCTAGCTCTGGGTACAGGTGGGGCATGTTCTTTGGGGGCAGAATTTCTGGATCTGTGGGCACCTATTTTAGTTTTATATTCTGACTATGTTAGGCATGGTTTTCTAGAGGAACAGAACCAACATAATGTTGACCATAAAGGGAGATGTTTTTTTTAGATTGGCTAGGTAGTCAGCAATGGCTGTCTGCATGCAGAAGAGGCAGAGAAGCAGGTAACTGCTCAGACATGAGGCTAAGTGCTTAGGCAGTCCCAGTCTGGTGTTGAAAGCCTGGAAGCTCCCCGGAGAGTCCCATGTTGGAGTGCCAGTGGCAAAACCAGAGCCACAGCTCCACATGGTGCCTGTAACAGTTCCCTTCAGAGATCTCTACTCCTGTGATGTCAGATTCTTGACTATGTCCCAGGACAGAATTTCACGAGGAGCCAGGAGGAAGCAGGGCTGGGTGAGGACTTTATCAGGAAACAGCTTTTGAATGTGTGTCTAAGGTGGGGATAGGAGTTCTTAGGAAAGGGATGGGGCAGCCAAGTGTGAGAGCACAGGCTTCTTCTGAGAGAATTGTGCTCAAGTGATATACTGTTTTGGTGGCTTCTTCTTACATCATTCAAAGGGTTTTGGAAGGCCTTTCCTACTATTTTAAAAAGTACTTATTTGTTTTTATTTTTTATATGTGAGTGTTTGCCTGTAGGCATGTGTGCCTGGTGCCTGAGGAGGCCAGAAGTGGGTGTCAGATCCCCGGGAACTGAAGTTAGAGCTGAAGTATGAACCATCATGTGGGTGCTGGGAACCATCATGTAGATTCTGGGAACCAAGTCCAGCTCCTCTGCCAGAGCAGCAAGTGTTCTTAACCACTGAGCCACTTTCTCAGCCCCTTTCTATTTTTTTCCTTTTTGGTAAACAAGGTCATAGGCTAGCTCCCAAAGTACACTGGATAGGATTACAGCTGATAAGGTAAAACCATAGGTCACAGGAGTTGCACAAGGAAATTAAGACACACTTTTGCTATAAGTAAAGTTTAGAGTCTTGTTTGTGAGATTCCCAGAAAACTGAAAGTTTGCATCTGGGGAAGAAGTCAGCCCTACTTGAGGGCCATGTGCACATGGGTGTTTGTTAAGCCTGCTCCATTACTGTCTTTGCTTTCTCTTGAATCTTTCTGTATGAGAGGAGACATCAAACTATACAGAAGCAATAAAGCATTAGCAGATGGTTTTGCCTGACCCCAAGACTGACCCCAAAGCCAACATGACTTTTTTTTTTTGTTGTTGTTGTTGTTGTTTGTTTTTTTTAAGACAGGGTTTCTCTGTGTACCTTTGCGCCTTTCCTGGAACTCACTTGGTAGCCCAGGCTGGCCTTGAACTCACAGAGATCTGCCTGGCTCTGCCTCCCAAGTGCTGGGATTAGAGGCGTGCATCACCACTGCCCAGCTGCCAACATGGCTTTTATATTTTCTTCTATCACGAGGTGCCTGGTAACCACAATGCAAACAAATCATCAAAACCTATGGCAGAATCGAGCCCAGATTTATGGGCATGCAAGCTGTGGAGGACCAAGGGCACACCTTGCCCTGGTTGTCAGGTAGATGTGCACAGTGCTCTGCCTCACAGTGGCGCGGCTTACTCCTGTGTGCTGACATTCTAGCAAAGGCCGTTTGGTCTTGTCATACAGCCGTCTTCATCATCTTCTGTGCCTAAAAGCAAGACTGTTTGGGTGATTATTGTTATTTTGTTTTGTAAGACCTGAGGGTGGTATTCTGAGAATATGACAAAACAGCAAAGAACAGTCCTAAGAAGGAAGCCAATGGAAAAAAATATAGGAATACAGAATGAGATTGTAATCATTGAGTATATGTGACTCTATAACAGTGCCTAAAAGAAAAATAATGAAGCAAACCAGAGCATAAAGTAATGGTACAGTTGCTGGGGGGATTACAAATGGAACTTACAGCTTTAAAGAAGTTAATATGTAGGGAGCTGAGGAAGCCCAGATTGAGTGAAGTCTTGGGTAGATGTGTATTTTGACATGGACATAGGCATGTTGAGTACTCCAAGGCCAATTGACTTATGGGAAATTGGCAAAGCTGTTACCTAGACTCAAGAGAAATGGCAAAGCTTTTCATTGGGGGGTCTGAGTCTGAGTGTTTATAGACTACTGACCAGTGTGTGCAAAGACTGGTTACTGCAGCTTCCTCCTCCGGGATGTTATGGTCGGCCACTGCTCCCTGCAGAGACCGCCTACGGACTAGCCCGCCCCTCCCCACTGCGCTGCACCTAATAAACACGCAGAGGTTCCAGGCTGTGGTGGGAGCAGAACCCCACCTGCCAGCTTCCATGTAATATGTCTGTTCTGTTTTTCATTCCCTCCCCACCCCTAATCAGGGTTCCAGGACCCAAGCCACGCGGCATGAAGATACTGTGCTGTCTTGTTTGAAGAGAATTTTAAAGAGTTCACAGCTCATTCTGTCAGCGTCCTTCTCCTCAGGATATTCTTGAGGCGGTGGAGACTCAGAAGGGAGAAGTCTATCCGGAGAACAAGCTCTTGAATTCTTGCAGCCGGAGTGAGTAGGCCCTTATTTATCTTGAGAGGTGTCAGCAAACACCAGAAGATGTTTACATCTATAACCAGGAAGTGATTGAGAACACTCAGGTGTCAGTATTTTTCCTCAGAATGTGCCCATGCTTTGCACAAGATGAAGGAGAGGCGGTGGCCTAGTTAGTGTTACAGGAGCATGCAGACAGGGTGTTATGACTTTTTGGACTGAGGACTTCATGGATTTTTTTTCTTTTTCTTTTTCTTTTTCTTTTTTTTTTCCCAAAAGGCACAGTGGCTAGAACGGTTGATGTCTGTCTTTTGAGATGCCATGAGTTATGAAGTCCCTTGCTAATGTTTTGCTCTGTGTGGGGTGACAGAATCTTATATTCCCCTCCCCTGCCCCTGTGTCTACCAGTTATTTTCAATGAGTCTTTATCCTTTCTGGGTAATCCATTCTTTCTCTGCTTCAGGTGGGATGGGGTATGTGGCAGCTGGGGGTGGGGGGAGTGCATCTCTCTGAACCTCAGAGCATGTGTTAATCCCAAAGACAGGAGGAGAAAGACCACTGGCCCAAGTCATCATGGCCAAATTAATTAAAGCAAGCTTTTTTATTCATGTACATGGGCTGTCTCCCTATAAGGTGGGGTTTGAGAGGTCACCATGGAAAGTGAGAAAGACAAGGCTTTTATAGCTCAGGGGTAGGAGTTTTCCAAATGGGGGATTTGGCTGGCAAAATAGGCAGGGTTCCAGGAGCAGAATATGAGCCTAGCAAGTTAGCCCCTCCTGAAACAAAGACATGGTCTCAAGGTGGGCATCACAAGGTAATCAGGACAAACCATATGTGGCCGTTTGAATGTAACTGACCCCCTAATCTCATGGAGAGTGGCATTAGGAAGTGTGGCCTTGTTGGAGTGGGTTTGACCTTGTTGGAGGAAGTGTGCCACTGTTGGGGCTGGCTTTGAGGTTTCATATGCTCAGGATAGCACCCAGTGTCTTAGTCAACTTCTTGCTGCCTTCTGGTCAAGATTTAGCCAGTACCATGTCTGCCTGCATGCTGCCATACTACCAGACGCCATGTTCCCCACCATGAGGATAATGGACTAAACCTCTGAAACTGTAAGCCAGCCACTTCAATGAAATGTTTTCTCTCTAAGAGTTGCCATGGTCATAGTGTCTCTTCAGAGCAATAAAAACTTAATCAAGACAACATAACAACCTTTTTAAAACAAAGGTAGGGTTGCTAGATTGTTATAAACAACTTTTTCCCCTTTATTGTGCATACAGTGTTCTGCCTGCATGTCAGAAGAGGGCACCGGATCTCATTACAGATGGTTGTGAGCCACCATGTGATTGCTGGGAATTGAACTCAGGACCTCTGGAAGAGCAGTCAGTGCTTTTAGCATCGGATCCATCTCTCCAGCCTGGTTATAAACAACTTTTTGAAACAAAGACATGATTGCCATTTTTGAAACAGGCAGTACAAAGCCATTTGTAGTTAAGGTTACAGGTGGGTCATAGCCCAATCCTTGAGAAACAGGTTTAATGATCAACAGGAATGAACCTAGTTTGTCTTTACTATAAGATGGCTTTTAAGCCTAAGGTGGAGGCAGGATGGGTTGATCCCAAGGCTGGGCTGATAGTAACTCTTTTGGCTTTGAGCTTTCCAACCAGTGCTGGTTACTCATTTAGAGAGGATTCCTGGGTAAGCTGCTAAGATAGAGAACAAAGCCCCAGTATTAAAAAAGAAAATTACCATTTTTACCTGATATTACCCGTCTAGGGGTTCAGGGGTAACATGAGAATTATTGGGTTGTGTAATGTACCAAGTTTCTCCTTATTGTAAGATGGCTTCCGACTGTGCCTTGCCCTGAATGACTCCATTTTTCAAATCAACATTTGGCTTTACTTTGAACGCATATACAGAGGCAGAATAACCCTGCATCTTTCTGTACACAAACACAGCACTGGTTCTGCGCCAACCACAAGGCACAGAATGATGTACAATATTCTTAAAAGAAAATGATGCTATCTATCAGCTTATCAAAGTAGATGGGAACACATGTGCATAGTGGTATATTAAAATCATATCAGAAAGTCAGGTGGGAGGACTTCAACACTGTAGACTAACAAAGAGCACACCATTCTCACCTGGACCCCATGAGGAGAAGAACATGTACCACTGTGATGACAGGTGATCACAGGCCTTGACATGTCATCTAAATACTCAATGTGTGTATCAAGTCACCAGCAGGCAGAGGACTTCTGACATCCCCCAGAGTTTCAGCACAGCTTGCCCCCCACTGCTTGACTCAGCTCACTCAAATTGCTGTCCATTTGTCCATCCACCCACTCACCCATCCACCCACCTCTGTACTCAGCAGCCCACCTGCCCATCTACCTATTGACCCATACCTACTGACCTGTGGAGTAAGCATTAGAGAAACCAGGATTGTCAATCACGTGGCCTATTTTCTTCAAAGGAAGGAAATGAATTGATGCCTGGTCACCTGGAATGCCAGAGTGGCAGTGGTCAGACAATCTGGTGACCCTTTGCTTGTCTTTTAGGAGCCAGCCTCCACCGGAATCTTCCCAATATCCCAAGCATTGTTTAGGCCCTAATCCTAATTCCAAGCTTTGTCTCTCAACGAATAGAACGCATCCCTATTCAAGAGGTCCCATGTACTTTGCATTCTCCACCAATAGAATCCATCCTTATGCTTATCACAGATCCTTACTCTAGGCCCCAGCCCTGAGCTCTGTTTATTAGCCAACAGAACTCATTGTAAGGGTCACAGGTGCTCTGCCACCTTGCTAGGGAGTTTCTATGTTACTACGCCTAAAGCTTTGTTGTGATAATTGTCATGTGGAAATCCCTTCCCAAACTTTTACTATGCTTAAATATGTAAGAGGAATAAAGCATGAGGTCAGACCCTGGAGGGTTTGATGCAAAGATGGCACTGACTGGAGTTTTGTTCTTTACCTCATGCAGATCACCTCCCTGCTGAGGCTTGTGGGGTCCCTTACACCTGTCCATCCATCAGGACCCAGTCCTGAATCTCACCTTCACAGCCCTGTGATCCTGCTGACTCAACCCTGTGGCTTGGCTCTGGGGCCTCCGACGGCTTTCCAAATAGTTCAGTAATGTCTTATCTAATCACTTGCTGTGACTTTCTACGAATTTGCATGGACTCTGTCTGTACTTCTAGTTAAGCTTCGTTGAATTCTTTGACCTCTGTGACCCTTTAATCCTTTCACAGCCATTCTGTAATCTACATATGTACACATATGCAGATACTGTTTACTACTGTGTGAAGCATAATCTAAGTCGATATTAATACTTGAGATTGGAATAAAAAACATTGGTTTGCCAGTGGCTAACAATCAAGGGAAATCATGAGTACTTGGCAAGCAGCAGCCAACAAAACTGATGTGGTCCATAAATTTATTATTCAATAAATTCCAATGTTGTGGGAAGTCACAAATGTGTCTGTGCATGTTTTGGCACAGCATGCTCACAAAGCTAGGCAACCTTGGGCAGCTTCAAGGGCAGCCATCACTAGCTGAAGGTCCATGCTCCCTTTGGAGGAACGTCTCTTTAAACCTTGCCTCACTCGCAATGAACTCTCTTTGATTCCTGCATGCTGATACAAATGTGTTCAGCCAGTTTCTTGTTCTGACTGTCTGTTGTAGAGCACTTCATAGGCCCCCATTGAGGCAGCATGGAGGGTCACCACGGCTGAACCATCACCACCCATCGTTACAACCCAACCACCATCAGCTCGATCCGTAGTCTGGTGAATTACCAGCCTAAGGTTAGCACAGAGGATGGAACCTGGGGCTTTGGGTCCGCTCAGCAGGTACTTGACCACTGAGGTATACCCTCATCTCCTATATTTTTGTCATAAATCCACAACTCTTTGGGAACTGTCCTGGTTAGAATTTTTTTTTTTTTTTTTGACAACTTGACATATGCCCACATCATCTAGGAAGAAGGAACCTCAGTTGAGAAAATGCTTCTATCAGATTGGTGTGTAGGTAAGTCTGTGGGGAATTTCCTTGATTAATGATTGATGTGGGATGGTCCAAGCAACTGTGAATGATGCACCCTGGGGCTAGTGGTCCTGGGTTGTATGAAGAAGCAAGCTGAGCCAGCCACGGGAAGCAGGTCAGTGAGCATCACCCTCCATGGTCTCGGCTTCAGGTTCCTGATCTGACTCACCTCACTGATGGCCTGAAACCTTTGGGGTGAAATAAACACTTTTCTCTCCAAGTTGTTTTCGGCCAGTGTTTTGTCCCAGCAATGGAAACTCAAGACAGGGAGTAGGTAGCTAATGCAGGATGACGTGCTGTGCTGACTGGGAGAGTGGTGAGCACATTACAGTACCCCCCTGGGCACTAATCAGCGTTCAGAATCAGTTTCTTTTGGACGTAGGGCTGAGGCTGTAGTTCAGTTGGTAGAGCAATTGCTCAGCATGAGCGAAGCCTTGGGTTGAGCACCAATAACACATAAACCGGATATGCTGGGATGCCTATGATCCCAGCACCAAGGAGGTGGAGGCAGGAGGATCCGAAAGTCAAGGTCATCTGTGGTGTCACAGGGGGTTTATGTGAAGCCAGCCTGCGTTAGAAAACCAGCTTTAAAAATGTCTGGAGGGCACAAGTTTTCTGTGGGCAGCAAGCCGTGGAGCCTGACTGGCACCCGAGTGCCGGACTCACGGCTCACAAAGCTTTATGACTTAGGAGACATGGAGCCTCCATGTCCCCGGAGATGGAGTCTTGCAGGACAGTAGAGTGCTGCTTGGTGCCTGCTCCATAAAGGCCTCTTGGACTCCAGATGGCTCAGTGGATAACGTCGCTTTCCCGCCAAGACTGACGACCTGAGTTTGATCAACCATGGTGTGGGTGCAAAGGGCCTCAGGTGTTGGGCTTCTTGCTTGATGTGGATTCTGGGGTGCTATGGTGGGTGGGCTTGAAACTCAAGCCTGGGGGCCAGGAAACCACAGGGGAAACCACCCCTTGCCACTCAAGGCCCCAGCTTTTGGCAGCCAGAACCCAACGGGACCAGGTTGGAGAAAAGCAGATGGTCACCTGACACCCGGACCTGCTGATAACTTTTGACAGCTCTAAATGGACTTCTCAGAGGCCACGAGGGTTTCTTGGCCCCTCCCGCCGCTGTAGGCCTTGGGAACATGTTCCTGCCTTGGCCTCCAAAACAGTTTCTAGCCACTGGAGGTGGAAGCACCGACCACTTCAAAAGCCAGCTGCTCAGGAAGTCTGAGAGAGCCGTAATGCTTCCCAGAGCCACAGACGTGCCTGGCAAGGGAAGACTCTTGATTGATTGGCATCTGATGTCTTGAGAGCTTTGAGGTGTAGCATCTTCATCAGCTCTGGAGAGTTCCACTCGGTTCATTTCAATCCCCCAAGGCAACCTAAGTTGCTTTACCAGTTTAAAGGTTGTTACTCCTGAATTGGTCACAAAGTATCTCGTGTTTGTACACTCTGATGTCTGCTCACTCTCTTCTTGGAGGAGGGTGGGACAAGAACCCACTGACTCACTAGGAGCCACATGGTGGAAGAAGAAAAGTTGGCTCTAGGAAATTGTATTGAGACATACACATGTGGAACATGTGTGAACACACACACACACACACACACACACACACACACAGACACAGACACACACACACAGACACAGAGACACACACACACACAGACACAGACACACACACACACACAGACACAGACACACAGACACAGACACAGACACACACACAGACACAGACACAGACAGACACACACACAGACACAGACACACACACAGACACAGACACACACACACACACACACAGACACACACACAGACACAGAGACACACACACACACAGACACAGACACAGACACACACACACAGACACACACACACAGACACAGACACACACACAGACACAGACACACAGACACAGACACACACAGACACACAGACACAGAGACACAGACACAGACACAGAGACACAGATACACACACACACAGACACACAGACACAGACACACAGACACAGACACATAGACACAGACACACACACACAGACACACAGACACAGACACACACACACAGACAAGACACACACACACAGACACACACACACACACACAGACACAGACACAGACACAGACACACACACACAGACACACACACACAGACACACAGACACAGAGACACACAGAGACACACACAGAGACACACAGACAGACACATACACATGGACACACAGACACAGACACACACACAGACACACACACACAGACACACACACACACAGACACAGACACACACACAGACACAGACACACACACACAGACACAGACACACACACACAGACACACACACACACACACACAGACACAGACACACACACACAGACACACACACACAGACACACACACACACAGACACAGACACACACAGACACACAGACACAGAGACACAGACACACAGACACAGACACAGAGACACAGATACACACACACACAGACACACACACACAGACACACACACACAGACACACAGACACAGACACACACACACAGACACACAGACACAGACACACACACACAGACAAGACACACACACACAGACACACACACACACACACAGACACAGACACACACACAGACACAGACACACACACACAGACACACACACACAGACACACAGACACAGAGACACACAGAGACACACACAGAGACACACAGACAGACACATACACATGGACACACAGACACAGACACACACACAGACACACACACACAGACACACACACACAGACACACACACACACAGACACACAGACACAGACACAGACACACACACACAGACACAGACACACACACACAGACACACACACACACACACAGACACAGAGACACAGACACACACACAGACACAGAGACACAGACACACACACAGACACACACGCACACACACACAAGCACACACACACACGCACACGCACACGCACACACACACACACAATGTAAAAGTGAATTCTTTTGACTGCAGTGGTGACTAGTATGTACATTAGCTCCCTCTTGTGGTTACAGAGACAACTGCACACCGACGCCTGATAGTGGTCTGAAGATCTGGGCTCTAAGAAGTCTAGGACAGGGGCTGGTGAGGCTCCACCATCTCCCCTATTTGCTTCTCATATTCCTCTAACTGGTCCTCACTTTTTATTTCAAGACATCTATATTCTGAGGAGATGGCTTAGTCTGTAGAGTGCTTGTAAAAAGGAATAAAGACCTGGGTTTGATCCTGGCACTTGGATCTTCAGGTTCAGTGACATGACTCATTAAGCCACGGAACCAGCCCTGTGAAATGGAGTTTAAAAGCTCTCAGAAGCAAACCGTCTTAATTAGAAGGTGACTGCAAAGTAGATCTGAGTGATGTTAGTAAGTTTACCTTTTTTAAGGTAATATGATGAGAAGAATCTCTTTCTCCCTCACCTCTGTACCTAAGACAGCATCACCTGAGCAGAGCGCCCTCCCAGCCAGGACATTACTCTCGCTGCTATTAAATGGTAAAGGAGTTGTTATGGACAAAAGCATGGCTGCCTCATGGGTTTCAGTTACTTCACGCCTTGTCTGGACTCCACCTGAGCTTGCCTCACGCAGGCCCTCAGTGGGGGAGGGGAGGCGTGGCGGATGGAGAGATGCAGCTGGAGAACATTGTCTTCACTGCCCACTGGAGTAATTCTGCTTTGATCTGGGTTGGATAGAGCGGGGAGGGACATTGATGTTGAATAACCAAACCCTGAACCAAAGTCATTTTCATCTTCAAAGAGAAGATTTGAGGGGAAAAGGTGGTTTGCTGGGACGCTGCGTACCTGTGCCTCTGGCTACTGACTGAAGGCCATGCCCTGGGATGTCTGGAAGGGACAGGAAGATGGCTTTTAGCCTTGCCCACAGATGCTCAGTTTCTCCTTCCAGAGTGCGAGCTTGATTCTCCCTTCCATAGTGACTCACTTCTAATAAAGAGAGATCAACCCAAAGTGATGTGTGTGGCTTTGGAGAGTAGGCTGTAGAAAGTGTCCCACGGCTCTCCTGGTTAGGTCTTTGGGGGAAGTCCCCTGCCATATTGTGGACACACTTGCTATCATTTGGATGGGATGTATCCCCCAAAGCTTGCTTGTTCTTCAGTCTCTGGAGCAATGAAGAGACAGTGGAACCATGGAAGCAGGGCAAAGTCGGAGAAAGTTAAGTCATTGCGAGGGTGTCCTTACAGGGAACATGGGGGCTGTGACTTCCTTTCTTCTTGCTTCTCAGTTGTTCTGAAGTGAGCTATGGTGTCTGCCTTGTGACAGGCTCAGAGCCATGGATCCGATGGACCGTGAACTGTAAACTCTGAAACTGAGAGCCAAATAACCTTTTTCTCCTCCTTTAAGGTGATTTCCCCAGGCATTTTGTTACGGCGACAGAAAGCAGGTTGTCACAATACTCCAGCAGCTCGATGGGAGCTTCTACTTAAATTGTCTGTGTCTGTTCTTTAATTCTTCCTCCGATGAGACTGCTGAGTCTGGTGACATGTATGATATGTTCTTTGTGTCTCGGTGTTCCTCAGTCACTGCCTCCTGAGGTCTAGAAGGCTGAACAAGCCGGTAAGCAGCATTCCCTCTCCCCACCGCCGTGGCCTTTGCTTCAGTTCCTGCCAACCTCAGTTCCTGCCTTGAGTTCTTGCCCTAAGCTGAAATCAACCCTTTCCTCCAAGTTGCTTTGGCTGTGGTGTTTGATCACAGCAATAGAAACCTTAACTAAGGCAGAATTTATACCAGGTCATGGGGTATTGCTGTGACGGAACTGATCACATATTTTTGAAGGACTGTGGTGGCGTTTTAGCTTTGGACTGGAAAAGCTATTGAATGCTCAGACCTCAGTGGGCTGTTTGATGGAAGCCTGGAAAACAAAAATGTTGTTGGTGCAGATGATGGAGGCCTGGCTTGTGGAGTTCCACAGGGAAATATGTGGGTCCCTTAAGGACTCTGTTGGTGCTGTCTGATATTTTGAATTAAGAATTGATGGTTCTGGTTAGCTCTGGATCACTAAAAGTCAAAGCTTTGCTTTGCTGGGACAATCAATGCTGGTCAGCAGAAGTTGAGAAATTAGTGGTGATTAAGAAGAGACCAGCATCACTGAAGCAAAATCTTCTGGAAAGTGTTCCCTCAGGGTCATTTCACTGAAATGGTGGTCCAGAGGGGACCAGGGCTGTATATTCTGTGCTGGAAGCCAAATTTGATATGTGTAAGAGTCTCCTAGGTAGTGCTGGTTTGTTTGTTTGATTGTTTGTTGGTTTGTTTTGAGACAGGGTTTCTCTGTGTAGCTTTGGAGCCTGTCTTGGAACTTGCTCTATAGACCAGGCTGGCTTCAAACTCACAGAGATCCACCTGCCTCTGCCTTCCAAGTGCTGGAATCAAAGGTGTGTGCCACCACTGCCCAGCTAGTAGTGCTGGTTTTGAAGGCATAAAGGGATTACGGAGAACAATTGAGACTTGGCACTGTTTTGGCAGGATTTGAGTCTCTGAAGAGAATCTGGGAGAGACCATTGGTAAAGGTTCAGCTTCAGCTGTAGAAGAAGCACCAGGGATGAAGAGGTCATGGAGAGGAGTTGAGGACTGGCACTGTGTGGCAGAATCAGAGTCCCTAAAGAGAGCTCAGGAGAGGCTATTGGTGAAGTTGCAGCCAAGTTGCTGGGGAGATGTCAACATTTTGGAGATTCCAGTTCCATACATGGTGTGACTACCAAGGATCAGCAGCTAAGAAGTGAATGGGAGGCCAGTTCCCACCTTTACAAGTGTTTTTATGAGGAGGAGAGAGGGATAAGAAAATATTAGATAGAAAGATAGTGAAGAGGAGAAAGACAGAAACACAGGATAGCTTCGGGAGGACCTGGGTCAATACACAATGGCCTTTTCTGTTTATTCGAAAGGGCTTTTTATAACAATGCCAAGGGGTAAGTCAAAAGACACCCCCCCCCCCCCCCCCCGATCAAAACACACCACACAGCCAAGTGTAGATCCTTCCAAACACCTGGTAACCATGCCCATTGTCAAATCATCCCCTTATGCAGCCCTGCTGGGTAAAGCAAGCTCAGATTATCAGACCCTGAGTAAATTCTCACTAGGAAACCTCTGTGGGTCTCCACAGAAGAGGAGCTAGTTTGAGCCCCAGGGAGCACTGTCATGTGGCAAGCCCATCAGTGCCCCAGAAGTCTGACACTGAGGTTTATACAGTTGGACTTTAGTTTTGCATTGGTCTGATTGTGACTGTGCCCTGGTTCTCTCCTCTTCGAGTAAGAAAGGGTTGAACTTATTTTTTATTTTACAGGAGCCCACGATTGAGAAGGTGTTGGAATTTTAGAGAGACTGAACTCTTAGAGTATTTGAATTTTTAAAGACCGAGACTTTTAAAAATTGGAATGTTTTATATTGCAATACTAGCATTAACATGCCATCTTGGGGAAAAGGGAGAAAGGAAAAATTTGTTGCCAAGGGGCCAATTGTGCTGACTAATTTGTGTCAACTTGACACAAGCTGGAGTCATTTGGGGAGAGGGACTCTCAGTTGAGAAAGTGTCTCAGTAGTGCATTTTTTAATTAATTATTAATGTGGGAGGGCCCATCTCACTGGGGGTGATGCCAGGCCAGACAGGCAGTCCTGGGGTCTATAAGAAAGCAGGCTGAGGAGCAAGTCAGTAAGCAGCGTTCCTCCATGGCTTCTGCTTCAGTTTCTTGCTTCCAGGTTCCTCCCTTGAGTTCCTTCCCTGGCTTCCTCCAGTGATGGATTTATAAGCTGTGGTGTGAAAGAAACCTTTTCCTCCCAAGTTGCTTTTGGTCATTTTTTAAAAATCTTAGCTTTATTTATTTATTAATTTATTATGTGTGTGTATATGAATGTTTTGCTTGCATGTATATATGTGTACCCTGTGTGTGTGCCTGGTGCCTCCAGAAACCAGAAGAGGGCACTGAGTCTCCTGGAACTGGAGTTATAGATGGTTATGAGTCATCATGTGGATGCCACAAATCAAACCCAGGCCCTTTGCAAGAGCAACAATGTTCGTAACTAGTGAGCCATCTCTCTAGGGCCTGGTCATGTGTTTTATCACAGTAATATAAACCTTGGGTTAGATGCCCAGCCTGAGATATAGACGGGAGCCATATATATATGTTTTTACACACACAGTCCTTCCATGCACTGGACATCTCTTCTATCCGCTGCTTCACTTTTTGTGTGGTAACACTGTGTGTGCAAACATCTATGCCTGAGTAATTATCCACTCCCAGCTTCCTCACCGACACTCTGTAAGGACAGTAGGGCAGTTATCTGAACCCCAGCCCTCAGCTCTTCAAGACCACTCAGCTCTGTCTTGTGATGTCCAGCTCTGGTGTGGCCATGGCTACTGAGGCAGGGCTCTCTCCAGCCTCTAAAGCCTCAAGAGATGGGAGGAACATAAGACCCCAGTGTAGAAGCAGAGCCATTTTATTTAGTGATGAACATAGAATATTCATTAAGTCTGAGAAAGGAGGAGAGTGGGTTCCTTGAGAAGATGGCCATGACATTTTCCAGGACTTGGGTCCCCTTCTGTGAACCATGGGAAGCTGGGCAGGAGGAAGAAGACAGAGCAGCAAGAAATTGTTCTGTTGATAGAAGAGTTCAATCAGGAAGGAGGCTTAAGGTCAGCGACTCTCACTGGTACTGTTCCATCACCACCTGACACTCTGTGGGATGGGAACATGCTAAGACTCAATGCTGTCTCTGTGGCTTCTTGTGTGTGTGTGTTTGAGTGTGTGTCTGTGTACTCCTGAGGGCTTGGCTAGTGAGTTGCATATATGTGCCCATGTAGATGAGCATTTGACTGTCATGTCTATGTGCTTGAGTATGTACCCATGATCACATATGTTTCTCTTTGAAGCTGTATTGCTGTGGTTCTGGTTCGTCTCCACATCTGTCAGTCATTCTATTGATTTCATGCATCTCTGTGTCTCTGTCTATGTTTGGCTCTTTCCTGGGGTATTGCTATAGCTTGGGTCTACCATCTTTCCCCAAAGCCCATGTGTTAAGGTCTTAGTGCCCAGAGTGGTGCTGCTGTGGGTGCTGTTGTCTCAAGAGCCTTGCTTTCCTGTCCTAGAGGATGACAGCTAGTCCACAAATGCTGGGAGATGGGAACAGCACTTACTATCTCAGCAGAGACAGGGCCTTTCTTGGAAGACTTAGGCCTTAATGACAAATTGTACTCCATGCAGCAGCAAGTCTAGAAAAAAAATGACTAAAGTTATGATCCAGAGGGAAAGGAGGCCGAAAAGAACCTGAGTGTCTCCTGAGGCCCTGGAGCACCAGCCATGCTCAACCAACCATACCCAGACATGTCAGGGAGCTCTAGGTGTTCCCCTCCAGCCAGCCTAGCTGTTCTCAGGTCAGGCTGAGGAGGAAGCAGACTTTATCTCAAACACATCTGGATCATTCATGGGAACAAAGACACCTCCAACCAGGGAGGGTGTGGCTAATGAGACCTGGCTGCCCCATGGTGTGTAGGGACAAAACTGGAAACAGTACTTACCAGCAACGTCATGCATCAGAGTGACATCCAAGAGGCCAAGAATCCCATTGACCAGAGGACATACCTGACCCAGGCCAGAGAGGGAAGTTAGCCACAGGGCCTCCTGCAAGGAGACCCTCAGAGAAGCAGCATGCCCAAGGTGGGGTATGTTCAGGGATACTTCTACAGCCCAGAAGAAGCCAACCAATGTGTTTGGAGGGGTGGAAAGAGGTAACACATACAGATGGACACAAGACAGCTGGACTGATGGATAGCTATTTCTCATACAGAGCAGTTCAATTTAGCTCAGCCCAAGAAGCTCTAAGACCCCTAGAGCAGGGGACTGTCCCTTTGATCTCTTACCACACCCTGCACCAGGCCAGGAATGACTTTAGTCAAGATGTCTGTGAGGCTGTCTATCAGGCTTTGAAGGGGACTGAGTCTGGAAGAGAGACATAGGTGTGACCCAGAGGCTTGGGGTTGGTCTGGAGAAGTTCAGTAGCCAGTATGCACACTCAATCTTGGCACCCAGTACCTGAGACCAGGCCTTGCACACTCATGTCCAGGCAGATGTAATAAGGATCCTAGATGAAGAGAGTTACACCCAGCCCAGCTGTGCACACACAGAGGAATGTAGAATAAACACAAATTTCAAGGACATAGTAGGTACACAACAAGACTGTGGGATCCATGGATGCATGAAAAGCACTTAGCTTGTAGTTGTCATGGAGACTTAGTGAAATGATACACACAAAGCCCACAATATGCGTATTTAGCAAATGTATAGGTCCTATACACTATGAATGACTGGGCCTTCCCATGTGACAGGCAGCTGGAACAAATAAGTGCTACATCTATTTACCTCTTAGGAAGATTCTGTCAATAACCTCAATATAGGGTGTTTTTTTTTGTTTTTGTTTTTGTTTTTGTTTTTTGTTATAGATAAGCAAAGCCAGGCCAAATGGGGAGGAACCCTGGCCAGGCTCATGTCAGAGGCTCTCTGGTTCTCCTCATCAGATTATAAAAGGTAGTCTTAAACCATATTCTATATTGTCTATCCAGCATAGAATTGGTCATCTTGGTTCAAGAAGGGCTAAGTGCACATTTATTCATCCATTTATTCATCTGTTCATATACCTGCCTATACATGTCTCCCTACCCACCAAACATCTTACCATCCATTCATCCATCCATCCATCCATCCATCCATCCACCCATCAATCTATCCTCCACACACCCATCCATGCTTCCTCCCCCAACACATCTTTCATCCTGCCCTCTTGATCATCATTTTATCCTGCTGCCGCCGGGCAGGAGAAGCCAGCCCTTTGTCCTTACTTGTTAAGCAGCGAGATACGTAAGCTGCCAGGAGAGTGAATACAGTCACCAATGACCAGACGGCTCCTCCCATAAATGTCTCTCACAGCATAGACTTCTGCAGTGACATCCAGCTTCACAGCCAGCTCCAACAGACTTCCAACCACGAGTCTGACAGAGAAGGCACAAACAGCTCTAATGGCATCTGGCTTCTCCCATTCCAAGGTGGAGGGTTTCTTCTTGGCAGGAAGGAGTGCCAGCCTCACCTCACTCCATTTTGTTACAGTGGTATTGATCTCTGTGCCCAGTAGAAAACAAGGTTCAGAGAGATCGTGTGTTTCCCACATGATCTGAGTTTGTTCAACACACCAAATAGGTAAGGTTCAAGGCTCGGGCCTTTGCAGCTTTCCATGGCCATCAGGCCATCCTCCTGGCTACCACCAGCCTTGGGACCTACTCACGTGTTCACTTTGAGTTCAAAACCCAGAGGGATGGTGACGTAGAGGCGGTGGAAGTCATAGCTCTGCACGAGACCAAGTTCCAGCAGCTGGGGATTAGTGACTCTTATGCTGGTCAGGGAGGAACACGAGCATGTTAAGCCTCAAACCAGAGAACGACCTTTAACTAAATTTACTCATCCCAGAGGAAGAGCTGGCCTCCTGGCATGAGGACAGTCTTGGAATCAGAACCACCTGGGGTTCTGAGCCATGCCTCTATCATTTCAAACTTTCTTCTGGATCAGATCCCAACATACCCTCTGTTTACCTCAAGTCTAGGAGACATTTGAGGAAAGGGATTGAGTATGCTAGTTTGGAGCCCTTCAAAAAAAGAGGCTGACTTTTAACTTGGCGGGAAGATGAGTCATTGGGTATGGGGAGGGTGGATGGAGGAGGGAGTGGTTGGATGAAGGCAGGAAGAACGGATGGATGCATGGATGGGTACATTGTCAATAGAGATGACACAGCCTGCCCTGATCTCTAAGAGGCAGGAAGTTGGGAAGAATTCAGAAAGGGTGGGAGGGAGCCTTCCCTGAGCCATCCATGGTGCCAGGTATTTACCCTTCCCTCTTCTCCTCCACAGTCTTTCTCTGATGTACAATCCCCATCTCACAGATGGAGAAACCAAGCCCAGGAGACCAGGTGTCTGACCTTGGTCATCCAGCACAGACAGTTCTTATGGCAATCAAACTGAAGTCCATCTGACCGTCTACAGGTCAGGAAGCAAAGGCCTGGGGAGCTGGGAATCCTGGTAATAGTCCAATATAACTAAGGACCAGGGCTCGAGTATCTGGTCCCTGGTGACAAGCTCCCCATTGTGGCTTTGTGCCTAGGAAGTTCTCGGGTGGCTCACGGGAAGCTCCACATCAGGTCTCAGTCACATCACTTAGGTGATAGGGTTGAGGACAGGTTAGTGACAGCTGACATTCCCCAGATGGGATGAGCACAGTGTCTGCAGTGGGTGGAAAAAGTCCCAGCTTGGGGCTTCCCTGAGTTAGATTCCTGACTCTGCACCACCCTAGCTATATGAGCACAGGCACATCTCTGTGCCTCAGTTTTTCCATTTGGGAACTGAGGATTATGGAGCTGACATGGAAGGGTTGTCATGGGGATAATAGCTGGTGCTGGAGCCCAGGATGTGCCTTAGGACCGAGGGCAACTCCAGGTCCAAGGGCCACTGTTCCTGGTAGAGTGGAGAGAGGCCTGGGGACCTAGTCTTGGTTCCATGCTCAGCCCCCCCCGCCTCTGTAGGGCTGCTGCCTGGGGCTGGCAGGTCTTCAGCTGTTAGTGGGAACTGAATCCCTCTTTGGGGCTACTCACTCGAGGATGTTGTTCAGGATTGGGATTGATGAAATCACTTTTCCAAGCACCCCGACCAGCCCACCAGCATTGCTTCCTGCAGGTCTCACGTAGCTCAGGAGAGGCATGTGTTCCAGAAAGCCCAGAATCCCCCCAGACAGCAGGCCTTGGCTGAAAGCTGCAGAGTGGAGAATCTCAGGGTTCACATCTGCTAACTCTAGAGCAGCAGTTCTCAATCTGTGGGTTGCAACCCATATGGGGGTTAAATGACCCTTTCACAGGGGTCTGCTAAGACCATCAGAAAACATAGATATTTATATTACAATTCATAACAGTAGCAAAATTACAGCTATGAAGTTGCAACAAAAATAATGTTATGGTTGGGGTCACCATAACATAAGGAACTGTATTAAAGGGTTGAAGCATTAGGGAGGTTGAGAACCAATGTTCTAGAGTCTTAGCTCTTCTCACTGATGATTCCCTTCCTATTATTGGGAAGTTGTATAGATCAGAGCATACACACACACACACACACACACACACACACACACACACACACACACCTGAAAGAGACTGTCACAGACTCACTTACCATCTCTGAAGTTTTTAGCAAGATAGTCTGTAGGATATGTGGATATGACTGGGGTTGCCCCATAGGGCAGGCTCTGGCCCAGGTGCAAGGGCCGGCAGTGACCCACAGATGTGGGCAGGCCCTGGTTCAGTGGCAAGGGCAGACCCTGGTTCAGTGGCAAAGGCAGGCCTGCCAGCTGGGCCGAGCTCTGGGCCAGCAGCCCACAGAGGACAACGAGGCTCCCAACTAGAAACATCTCTTGGTATCTGCAGAAAGAATGGCAAGTCACTGTGGTATGGATATCAGAGGATTCTCTGCATTGTCTGCCCTGTCTCAGGCATGAGTTTCTTTTCTCCCCTGAACCCCAGGGGTGATAACTAGCAACAATAGCTAACACTGCCATAGTGTAGTCTGTCCCAGGCCACAGGCTGATACATTCAGTCACCAACTTCGTTGTCCCTGCATCCTCAGATGTGACAACCCCTACTGCACGGTTGGAGCAGAGGCCCAGTGATTCAAGGCAGTCTCCCCCAAGGTCATAAGTTGTAGCAGTGGGAGGAGCTGAAGTCAAGTGTGCCTGACCCAGAAACTTGTGTGGTTAAGTGACCATCAGATTTACTCTGGGACGTGACTATGGTGGTGGCCTGACCCTTTGCCCTCACCCCTGCTCTGCAGTGAGGATGGAGAGACTCCAATATGGTAGAGGCTGAAGATCTGAACTGCTTGGCCATCATCATCCCTGCTAAGGGATGATTTGTTGGCCTATGTTCAGACCATGATGGTTTGTGGATACCATCAAGAGCCATCGAATGTCCAAGGTCACATGACCAGAGACAGCTTCTCAACTGTGATGGCAACCTCAATTTCCCTAGAGTGTTGACTTAGGGCATGTAGAGAGCTCACGACTCTATCAATGCTGCCCTCTCTAGGAAAGGTGAGTGAATGGCCAGTCCTTGCCCCTGGCCAAGACCATCGCTGTTTCTCTTGTAAGGTCCCCAGTTATTGACAGTACAATCTGTGAGCACCAGGCTACAGTGAGGGGCTTGGCCTCCTGCTACCCGGAGTGTCTGTGGTGCAGAGGAAGGGGCAGGTCTCACCTGAGCTTCAAGGTCTTGGAGGCTGTCCTGGGATCCTCTCCTCCAACTTCTGCTGAGCAGCTGACAGCCTCTTTTATAGAGCAGGACTCAGGAAACATGAGATTAGATGATGTGCTTCTGGATAATTCCAAATTCTGCAATCTGGTGGCATCTTTCAGGGTTCTGCCAAGTAAATAATTACCAATCACCCAATCAGGTGAGTCAGCTGTTTGGTCCACAAGTTAAACAAGACGACTTAAGACAGCAGGTTATTAAAGACTTCATGGTCTCATGCATGAGGCTGACGTTGGAGATCCATGCTCGTGAGTGGCAGGAAGATCAGGTTTGGAATGGAGAGGAGCGGCCCTGTTAGGAACATCATCCTTAGCTCTCAGATCATATCCTTCCCTGGTCTTGTTCTTTTTCTCTGTTTGGTGATTTTTTGCTCACGCAATACATGTGGCCTTCTCAGCTCTGAACTATCCCTTAATTCTGTGCGTGCGTGCGTGTGTGCATGTGTGTGTGTGTGTGTGTGTGTGTGTGTGTGTGTAGGTGTGTGCGCACGCACATGTACATGGTGTTTTCTAAGTCCCTGGTGCATGATGGTTAGGTGCCTATAGGTCCTCACAAGGTTCCTGGTGGGGATGCTGCTTGTTTCCAGAGGAGAAAACTGAGGTGTGGTTAGGACAGGGCAGAGTTAGAAGTCAACTCACCAGGTCATTACAGCATTCAAACAATGGCAGCATTGAGCATGTGCCAGGTCCTCAGAGCCCCAGGGGTGGGATAGACAAGTGTTTACAGTGAGAAAGGGGACTGTGGTGTGGGGTGCAGGGCAGAGAGACGCTCGGTCTTTCTCCTGACCAGTGTGCTGAGAGATGAGGACAGCCTCCGCTAATTCGCTTGCCCTTTGCTTTCCTGCATCATGCTTCCCCTTCTTTTTTTCTGTTTCTGAATTTTTAATTACATTTTAACTTATTTTACATACCAACCACAGTTACTTCTCCCTCCTCTCCTCCCATCCCCTCCCCCACCTCCCTGTCTTCTCTCCCCTCCCCCATCCATTCCTCCTCTGTCTCCATTCAGAATGGGTAAGGTCTCCCATGGGAGTCGACAAAGCATGGCATATCGAGTTGAGGCAGGACCAAGCTCCCCCATGCCCACACCTCAAGCCTGAGCAAGGCATCCCACTATAGGGAATAGGTTCCAAAAAGCCAGCTCATGCATCAGGACAGATCCTGGTCCCACTGCTAGGCACCCCACAAACACACCAAGCTACACAACTGTCACCCACATGCAGAAGTGCGGTCCCATGCAGGCTCCACAAGCTCCGGTCAGCTGTCTCTATAGGTTTCCCCATCATGATCTTGACCACCCCCTTGCTCATATAATTCTTCCTCCCTCTCTTCAATTGGACTCCTGAGGTTGGCCCAGTGCTTGGCTGTGGATCTCTGCATCTGCTTCCATGAGTTACTGGATGAAGGGTCTATGATGATAATTAGGGTAGTCACCAATCTGATTACAGGAGAAGGCTAGTTCAGGGACCCTCTCCACTATTGCTAGGAGTCTTGCAGATTCCCAGAAATTTCCCTAGCACTAGGTTTCTGCCTAACCCCATAACAACTCTATCAAGATATTTCTTTCCTTGCTCTCCCGTCCCTCCCCAACTCGACCATCCTGATCCCTCATGTTCCCATCCACCTTCTCTCCCTCTGTTTACCTAGAAGATCTCATCTATTTCCCTTTCCCAAGAAAATCCATGCTTCCCTCTTAGCGTCCTCCTTGTTACCTAGTTTCTTTAAGGATGTGGATCATAGTCTAGTTGTCCTTTGCTTTATATCTACTATCCACTTCTGAGTGAGTACATACTGTGTTTGTCTTTCTGGGTTTGGGTTACCTTACTCAGGATGGTTTCTTCTAGTTCCATCCATTTGCCTGAAAATTCCATGATGTCATTGTTTTTTACCGCTGAGGTCTCTCTTGAATGTACTGTTCACGTTGGCTTTGCGGGCTGTTTCCTCAGTTTCAGTTTCCTCTGCCCAGTGCTAGAAACCTGAAATACTACAGGGATACTAAGAGTCACCTGTTACGGAGTTTGTGACCCCTGGAAAAGACCATAGACTCAGTTCAATTATAATGAAAAGATTCATTGATTAGCTCCTAGCAGGATGAACAATCTCTTAGATAAATTTGAGATTGCCGTGGAGCAGGGGTGTGGGGAAGGCTTCTAAAGGAGAAAACCACACGAAGACTTTCAATACCTGCCAAGTTAAGGGGTTAAGGCAACTCAAAACAATCATTGGGTATCTGCGTAAGCAAGTTACAGAAACAAAACAGCAGTTAGCCATATCATAATAAGTAGATAGTCATAGTTGTACATTTCTGGATAGGGGGGTGGTCACTGAGATCAGGGTTACTGGGAACTTCTCTTCCGGGGACTGGAGTCAGAGACAAAGGGCTGGTGGGTACCAAGATGGATGCCTACTCAAGAGTTTCTTCAGCAGACAGTCCATGGTAACCCTCTCTGTTCAACATCCCATAGTAATGTCACTCACCATAGTAATGCCACTCACCATAGTAATGTCACTCACCATAGTAATTCCACTCACTTTGTCAGAACCACAGCATGGGATTCACCTGTATCTGTCTCCTCAGGTTTTCCCATCTAGTTCTTTCAGGTTAAAAGCTCTTAATTGGACGCATTAATGCACATAACATATGTACCAAACAACCCAGGGGCCAGATATTTGATTTCTCATAATAACAACATAAGACACATTTGTTCGGGAGACATTTAATAAGACGTGCCAACAGATGTTCAAAACTCATACCGAGCTTGAATATTCTAGCTAACCCAGAATCTCCAAGCTTGATGTTTTGCTTTGATGTTGACTGGTTTCAGATCCTGGTGTGGCACGGTGTGAGCAGCTTCCTTGGTGACCTTCTCTTGAGGCCAGTGTGAACTGAGTCATCACACCATGAACACACTCCTCCTCATCTAGGTATTATCTGTCTTTGTTCCCTTTATAATTAGACTAGTCAGGTCAATACCTTCACAGTGTTCTATTACACTGTGCAGGGCTGTAGCAGTTTTAATGAGAGTACTCATCACAGGCCCATGGATCGTAACGCTTGGCCTTGGTTGGTGGCACAGTGGGAGCCCGGCTGGAATTTCATCACGGGAAGTGGGCTTTGACGTCCTGTAGCTTCATCTCACTTGCAGTTCATTCTTTGGGGTCCCCATATGTTGATAGAAATGTGACCAACCAGTTTCCTGCTCAAGCTGTCTGCTGCCATGCCTCCCCACCATCATGGATTTCCCTCTGCAACCATAAGCCAAAACAGACTCTGCCTGTAAGTTGCTTTTGGTCATGGCATTTTAGCACAGCAACAGAAAAGTAACTAATGCAAGGACTGTGTTGTTTCCGTTGAGAATGCCATCATAGTAATGGGTGATGTTGGATGCTTCAGCTTATGGAGCAAATTCACCTCAGAAACAACTGCATTTTTCAGATTCCACCATGGAGCCATAGTCAATCAAGTTCTTTCCAAACCAGTATCTTGACACTGATCTTTCTTTGGATCTTCTGACAGTGGCCACTGGAGCCCATGCTAGTGCTGTGGAGACTCTTATGGTCCTCTTCATTGAAGAGGTATGACAAGCCACCACTGATGAACCATCACCACCTTACCATCTTCCAAACCATGCTGCCCCAGCCCCTGCTTAATTCACACCTAGTAAACCATTGAGCCCAGAGCCAGAGGGCAGGAATTTCTCAGTTCCAGAGGCTGGAACCCATGGCCTTGGACCTGCTCAGCACACACTTTGCTATTGAGCTACACTCTCCTCTCCCACATTTTTATTGATAAGTCTATAACTTTACTCAGGGCCTAATAATTAATATATGGAAAGTGGTAAGTGCATATACCATTAGTACCCAGTTGGACATTAATCACATTCAAATTAAGTTTCTTCCAGAAAGTAGGCTGGCCATGTACAGAGCTTAGTCGTTAGAGGGCAAGCCTGGGCTTAACCTGTAGCGCTGTATAAAATAGAAGTGGTACATTCCTGTAATCCAGGTGTCTGGAGGTGGAGGCAGGAGGATCAGAAAGCTAAGGTCATCCTTGCTTACAAAGGGAGTTTTGAGGCCAGCTTGTGCTAGAGACCAAGTTGTCTTTTTGTTATTGTTACCTGTTTTTATAGTACTAGACTTGCCAGGAGCCCATGAGTTTCCCACCAGCAGCAAATTACCTGAGTGGTGGACCTTGACTGCTGGCGTCTGATAGACCCACGGCTTACAAGCTGTGTGACTTTGGGCTTTTAAGGCTCCATATCTGAGAAGATGAGATGAAATCCTTGCGAGCCCAGCTGGAGGAGTTCCTTCACAGTCCTGGAGGAGGACTAGTGTGTACATCAGCTCCGTCTTGTGGTTGCAGAGCTAACTGCACATTGATGCCTGATGAGGAGACAGAGGGCAGACCTAGGTCCCTTTATTACCTGCATTTACATCATTGTTCCTTTAAATGGTCTCTCTACTTTTCGAAGGGTAAAAGAGTTACAGGCAAAAATACATTTACACTGTCCTCTGTGTGTGTTTGTGAATGTATGTTCATGTATGTACAAGGGCATATATGTTTACGTGAATGTTCATGTGTGTGGCAGCCACTGTCCCTCAGAGGCTGTCCACATTGTTGTTTGAGAGAGAGTCTCTTACTGATGTAAAATTTGCCAAGAAGGTTAGGCTTGAGAGCCAGTGAATCTCAGAGATTCGTCTCTGCCTCTTCGATGCTGGGGCTACAAGTATGTGCGACCATGCCAAGGGATGTGTGTGTGTGTGTGTGTGTGTGTGTGCATGTGTGTATATGTGTGTGTATATTTGTGTGTTTATCTGTATATATGTATGTGTGCTTATGTGTGTGCATGTATGTGTGTGTGTATGTGTGAATGTGTGTGCATGTATGTGTGTGCATGTGTGTGTGTGTGTGTGTGTGTGTGTGTGTGTGTGTGTGTGTATTCCAGAGGACAAGCTTCAGTCTGTGCAAGGCAAGGCAGGCTTGAAAGGCAAGCACTTTACCTCCTGAGCCACTCCCAACCTTGTCATCTTATCCTTGCCTTGTACTCATCTGTAAGGTGTTCTTTATTTTTCTCCATTCCTTCCACTTTGCTGCCTTCCTTCTCTTCCAGCGTGAAGGACCCCCTGGAGGGCATGCTTCTTAGTGTCCGGTCTTGGGTTGTTTTGATCCTTTCTGTTTTTTTCTGGGAATACACCGACATCCATCCACTCACCCCAGACAGGGCGCTGCGGCTGGCCAAAGCGATGAGTTGAGAGGAAACTGCCACAAAATGTTTAGGCAGAAGTGATTTAAGTTTGCCAGACGTGGAGGCGCACACCTTCCGTCCCAACACTTGAGAGGCAGAGGCAGGTGGATCTCTGTGAGTTTGGGATCACACTGAGAGACCTAATCAAAAACGAAAGTCCTCCTACAGTTTTTATTCTGAGGTGCTGGGGTTAGGACAAGGCCTCATCTACCTGACACACCCCACTGCTGAGCTTCACCACAAGCCCCCTTTTCCCTCTTAGAGCACAGGGCCTCTGGATACTGAGTTCTTGGCTGAGAGTCTTGCCTCTTAGAACCCACAATTTCAGTCTGTTCGTCTCCCTTAGCTCACCGTGCTTCTCAGCTCCAGAGGTTTGGAAGTTTTTTCTCATTGATCTCTGTCATAGCATTGACACTCTCTATTTGAAAGACATTGTTCTGATATTTTTCTGTAGTTTTTTCACATGGTTTCTGTTGGGTTTGAATGAGAAAGGCCTCCACAGGCTCATATAATTAAATGATTGGGCCCCAGTTAGTGGACCTGTTTGGGAAGGATTAGGAGGTGTGGCTTGTTGGAGGAGGTGTGTCACTGGGGGGTGGGACTTTGAGGTTTCAAATGCCCATGCCAGGCCCAGTCTCTGTGACACCTGAAAGTTCTGAATCTGTTGTAGACTCTCAGCTACTGCTCCAGGGCCATGCCTGCTTGCTGCTATACTTCTTGTCATGAGGATCAAGGACTCACCCTCTGAAACTGTGAGCCAGCCCCCAATTAAAAGCTTCCTTTTGTAAGTTGCCTTAGTCATGATATTTAATCACAGCAATACAACAATGATTAAAAGTTTCTTGGATGTATGTTTATTGAACATATTTAAAATAGAAAAATTTTAAGTCTTTGTGTAGTAAGTTCAACATCTGAGAGTCCTTGGGTACTTCTCAAATGTAGGAGCTATATTTTCTTGTTCTTTTGTGTGTCTCATACTTTTTATAAATAGAACAATTAATATGATATTTTCCACCGGTGAATGTTTCGTCTGCATGCATGTATGTGCACCATGTGCATGGCATGAAATGCTCATGGAGTCCAGAAGAGGGCACCAGATTCCCTGGAACTGGAGTTACAGATGGTTGTGAGCCACCATGTGGGTGCTGGGAACCAAACCCAGGTCCTTGAGAAGAGCAGTAAGGGCTCTTAACCACTGAGCCATCTCTGCAGCCCCTGCTTCAGGCCTCTGTGCCTCATACCTATAAGTATAATACAACCACTTTGCAAATTGGATCGTTCCTCCCTTGCAGACTTTTCTTTTTGTTGTTGTAACTGGTTGTTTCAGGCATCTGTCTAATATTGAACTAATTCTTAAGCTTCTCTTCTTTGTGGTGTGTGGCTTCCTGGTTGTGCCGAGAGAGGAAGTCCTTTGCATACAGTGTTTTGACCCTTGGCTTGGCCAGGTTAAGAATGAGCCCTGGGCCTGGGACACTTCCATACTTTCATCCATAGTGGTGGAGATTCTGCTCCATGATATTTGTTGCCTGCAGCAGCCTAAAGAGTTCCTTTCCCTCTGCAGCCTCTGCACTCAGGTGAAACTGGATCCTTGGTTTCGCCAGAGAAAAGGATTCCAGTAGGAGCTTGTGTGGGAGACCAGCTGGGTGACCGGCTCCCACATTTTACCCAGGGTACTCTTGAGGAGTGCGGGATAAGATATTTAGATAGAAGGACAGAGGGGAGAGAGACAGATGGAAACACAGGGTAGCCTCGGGAGGGCCTGGATCTTTATCCATTGGCCCCTTCTGTCTCTTCTAAAGGGCTTTTTAAAAGGAATGCCAAGGGGTGGAGCAAAAGTCCTCCCCCCAGCATAGCCAAGTGCTTTCCAATCACCTGGTAACCATGCACATGGTCAAGCAATCCTCTAATGCAGCTCTGCTGGGTAAAGCCAGCTCAGATCTAGCTAGGAAACCTTTGTGGGCCTCCACAAGCTTGAATAGAGAGGAGCTGGAGTTTGTTGAAAAGGAGATGCTTAGCATAGATGTACACACATGCGTGTGAGAAGGGGAGGCATACCCAGGGCGTAGTGTGGGCCTCTCAAAGTGGAGCCAGCCTTCATCTTCTAAATTTATAACTGTCATACATACAATTTTGGCAGTTTTTGAAAGTTTTGTATTTAAAGGGCTGCCAAGGAATTTAAATGACGTAACAGAGTGTTTCCTGAGGTGCAGCAAACAAGATTATAAATAACTTATAACTCCTTAGATCATAGGGATTGGAGAAGTTAGTGTATCTCGTATCTTTATGTATACAAAAGTTCATAGTATTTGTGTGTGTGTGTGTGTGTGTGTGTGTGTGTGTGTGTGTGTATGTGTGATTCTCAGAAAGTATCTGGGGGAGGAGGGAGGCTCTACCTGAGGTTTTACACCCAGGCCTTAATCATGGTTTATTAATATTCTAGCATTGTCCCCTGAAAATATATTTCTATAGAAAAGGCAGTTTGTCTCTATGTTATAGCAACCCACAGAGAAAATGTTATCTTAACTGGAGTTACTCTCAGCAGCTGAGAGTTTTTAACCAAACCCCAGAGTGAGGAGTAGCTTTTCCTTCCAGCGGCCCACAACATCCCCATCTTTCTGTCTGGACTCAGTTACCATGAGATAAGAGGCCACAACACCCGTGCCTTGCCTGGGGATCCCTCTGCTTTAGACTGTCCTTCTTCACTGTGCATCAGCGTATGCATTAATGGCGGCAGAGGGGCCCCAGCTTTCAGATTTGCAGACTTCCGGGGGGGGGGGGATAGAAGTCTTTGTGGCCCAGCAGGGGTGTTCCTGGCTAGTTGCTGTCATCAGCTGCTGGTGTGGCCTCTCTCCTCCTCTGCCCTGTGTAAGTAAAGCATGATCATTAGGTGGTGAGCTGCTCCACACAACCCGGTCCTTCCTGCTGAAACTGTGAGTCAAAATAAATGTCACTTATGGATTTGTTCAGACATTTGTCTAGTCAGACAGTGACTGGAAACTATCAGCATTGTCCTAGCCAGCACCCAACTCTCCTGTGCTTTCCTTGAAGACGTCATCAACAGCAAGCCATGGGGACAAGCGTTTAAATTCTGCTCTGGGGGTTGGTGACCAGTATGTGCTGTTCTGCTCAGCAGTCTGGCACAGTAAGCAGGGTTACCAAGGAAACGGGCCACAACATTGTCAAATTACTCCAAGATGGGGTTAGCAGTGGGGTAGGGGGTGATGGGCTGACTAGGAGCTGGCCATCCTTTGGCTTTACAGGGACAATGTGGTGAATGAAGTCTCATCACATCCCAGATGATGCCTGGAGCACGTGGAGGGGCCTGTGCAAGGAACCCTCCCTGGTCTGGGTTGCTTGAGGCCCCCTAGTAAGACCTGTTTTCATGCATTGATGAAACTTACAGTCTTAATGAGAATGAGGCTTAAAATCAGGTCATTCTAAGGGACAGATTTGACAGTGAAAGAGCAGTATGGAAAAAAGGCCGGAGAAGCCTCACACCACAGCCAGATTGGCACTTGTTTGATAAAGGACCATCGCAGATATAAATGTTTGAGGCTGAATGGTGATCTCAGGGATGGGGCCAAATGACTGGTGGCCTTGTTACCCTGTTAAGATAAAAAAGGAGCCAGAGGAGGATGCAGACTTTCCTGTGGCTTTTGCATATTGGTGCTTCCATGACAAGATTTTCTGGTCTCCTTTGGAGACAATGGAAACAGATGACATCAGGTAATTTGAGGCTGATTTGCTGACCCAGGGTGTTTTTCTGCCTGTGGTGCTTATGTGCATATGGGCGGGGCTTTTTTTTTGCATTTTTGAGTGTTAGTGACTATGGTTCTTATTGCTTAGTGCATCACAGCATTGACACATTGGCTACTTGTGGAATAGAATGCCATCAGCACCCAAGGGAATATGCCTGCTCATAGTTAAGGATTTGAGCCATAGGAGGCAGATGCGTGAACCACTGCCTGCCAGCCAATCCCCAGTGGGTTAGTCAGCAAAAGCTATGCTGTGTAGCTGGAGGGAAATGAGATGCTTTCTTTGTTCATCCAGTAATTACTGAGGCAGAATGTCACAAACAACCTTGTCACTATGGAGAGGCCACTTTAGTTCACAAGGCTTCCAGGCATGAAGGCTGGCAGTGAGCTACAACAAACCAGATGCCTTTGACCCTGGGATAGCAGGTGCCATCACTGTCACTGAGACAGTGGCGCCCCCACTGGAGATTGGCATGCTGTTATTGGCTTGGTTAGTGCTGTTTTCGCCGTCTCCTTCTGAGATAGGGATGTAGACCGCTTATATGCCCACCTATCACTGCCCACAATCTGCTTCTGAAGGAAGACTTGCACCTCTGTAGCATGCCACACGTGGGTGGGGTTTGAGCATCAACAGGCCCAGGAACAGGAAAGTTCTAGTTACCCAGTATATCGATGACCTTCTGAGAGTAGAGCACCCTGAGAAACCAGAACTGATACTGACCTCAGTCCTTAACTAAACTAAACTCCAGAGTCTTGAATAGCAGGTGCATTTCCCAGGGGTCACATGGACAGGGAGCCAAGAGCATATCCCCCAAATGGTCAAATGATTTTTTTGCCTTTGGTAGTATCCATCATATGGGTTTGGGCTGAAGAGATGGCTCAGCAGGAAATGGTACTTGCCACCAAGCCTCATAATATGACAAGGGTTTTTGAGATCTAAGGACTGCATGTACTCTACCTAGATGCTTTTACTTTGGTCCCCTTAATCAAGGTGGCTTGCAAAGCCACTTGTTTTAAATGCCTTGGAAGACATTTAACAAGCCCTAGCCCATACATGGCCTTTAAGGCTTCTGGAGCTGCTGGCCCAGTGACACTGCCGGTGTCCAAATCTTTTGCCTATGCGGATTGGCTTTTATGGCAACAGGAACTATTCCTGGGGTGCACAGCTTCTAGGTTGTTGGATGCATATGTTGCCTGAAATGATTTCCGGACATACATCTTCAAATGGCAGCTCTTTGCTTACTACTGGGTGCTAGAGAAGACAAGACCATACACCTTATCATGGTGCATGACTTGAACTGCCTTCACTTGAATGAAGCCCCACTAATACAAATGAAGAGATCAAACAGAACTCTATTTCCAAATGGAATTGATACATACAAGAATGGCCCAGCCATAATCTCTAGGGTCTGGGAGGCTCCATGATCAAATAGTCAGCTCATCAGGAGGGACTGAACAACCAGATATGGTCTAAGATTCAAATATGTGCTGACATACTGACAGTTCTGCAGAACTAAAGGCCCATGGGGTACATGGGACCAAGGCGGTTCTTAGCTTTAATATGCGCTGAATGAGTGAGTCAATTCTGGTTCAGATTGACCTGCTGGGGCCTGGTGCTGGAACTAAACTGAGAGCAATGGCCTCTCATCATCTTATTCAACACACCTTAGTCTATACCACTTGGCTCACAGAATTTTCAGGTTAGCCAGAGGTGAGAGCCTAGGTCCTCCTTGGGCTGTTTTGAACCTCACCTCCTGCCCCACCCCAACACACACTCACCAGTGCGTTGTGTTTGTCTTCAATGTGAACACCACCTCAGGCAGCTGGCTAAGCAAGACCCCTGATTGTTTCTCAGCAAATACAGATGAACGATCTGTGCTACATTCCTAGTCTGTGAACTCTGCATCAGGTCAAATGAAGGCCAACTTAAAAATGTGCAGGGACCCAGTGAGCAGGCCACATGTTGCCATCACTCTGGGAAAAAGGCCTTGGAGTTGCTCTAACCCCTCCCTGGCTCTGGTGTCCACTGGCTGCCTTTTTTTTTTCTTTTTCTTTTTAACCAAGACTGTGGGCTTTTGATTTTCTGATGACCCAGAATTCTATACAATCTCAACTTTCCCCGTCTTCCTTTCTCACTTCCTCAAAATCAAGTTTCCCCTTAAAAACAACGACAGCTCCTGTTAGTCTCTTCACTGCTTTTCACAAGCAGTGAACCCTCGGACCACGGTGTTCTCGCTTCTACTCTTTCCTTTGTCATTTCTGTCCTACTGCTGCCGGAAGAACAGAAGAGAGGCCAGCAGGACAATGTCCTTTAGCTTTCCAGGTGTCTTCTTACAGGTCTCTCCAGCATCTTCACACAGAGTGGCCCCATTCAGGCCCTCTCTTCCTGCCATGATCAGTTCCTGGTTACCTCCAACACCTAGCCCGAGATGTGGACCAGAACCACATGTGTCCCCACACACCCTCCTCTCATGTTCAGCTCTGGAACCTGTCTACTATCGGCCTCTTCACTTCTTGTGTGGTAACCCGTGTGTGAGCATCGATGCCTGAGTGCTCATCCACACCACCTAAGAACAGCAGGGTAGCCATCCTAATCTCCATTCACCTGAACCCAAGCCCTCAGCTCTTCAAGACCACTCAGACACAGGATGTGAGACTCTAGGGCACGGCCCTGACTGCCCAGGTAGTGCTTTGTCTAGCTTCTTCTAAAGTTTCAGGTAATGGTGAACAACACAAGACATTATTGCAGATGAAGAGCGATTTTATTTAGTGATGATCATGGGATTAATCATTCCTAATGGGAAAGGAGACCAAGTTCCTTGGGGAGAAGGTAAGCATATCATTTCCCAGGACATAGGCCCTCTTCTGTGAGACATGGGAAGCTGGGCAAGAGGCAGCAGACTGAGCAGCAGCAATTCTTCTCTGTTGGGAGAATTCAGTCAGGAGGGAGGCGTGAAGTCAGTGTCTCTCGCTTGTATTGTTCATCATCAAACTGGCCCTCTGAGGGATGGAGGCATTCTGAGACCCAAGGATAAGATCTCAGCCATAAGGAGCCTGGCTCTTTGTACCTGTGTGGACTTGACTGTAGTGAGTCTGTATATGTTTGTATGTATGTGTAAGCATAGTGGTGTGAGACTGTATGCATTTGTATCACATATGTATCTGGCTGGCATGTGTGTGGTGTGTGTGTGTGTGTGTGTGTGTGTGTGTGTGTGTGTGTGTGTGTGTGTATGTGTGTGTGTGTATCCATGATGATGCATGTTTCTTTTGCAGTTGTGTTGATGTGGCACCTGTGTCTCTCCACCTCTGCCAGCTTTTCTGTGGACCTTTGTGTGTATTCCTGTGTGTGTTCATGTGGACACTTGTCTCTCTTTGGATAGTGCTATAACTTGAATCTTAGATGTTCTCTGAAGGGCCCAGATGTTAAAGGTGTGGTCCCCACAGTGGTGATCCTGGGAGACAGTGGAACCAGTGGGAGTGGAGTTTCTGGGCAGTGGGAGGTCTTTAGGTGACTGGCCATGCCCTCAGAGGGAACTGGAATTGTACCTCTTGCTGTCTTTTGGCTACTGAATGAATGAATGGCTTATTCTACTATAACATGCTGCCTTATCATGGCCTCAAAGCAATGGAACAATTCATCATGGACTGTGAGCCAAAAGAAACCCTTTTCTCTTTATAAGTTGGTTATCTTAGGTCTCTCATTAGAGTGATGGAAAGCTGACTAACACTGATGACGTTGTCCCTGGATTCCTGCTCCCTTCTAGAAGGACAATGGCCAAGCCTCAAATACTGAAGAATGTGGAAGAGTTACGCACCAGCTCAACTAAAGGCAGATCCTCCCTTCCTGGGAGGCCTAGATCTTGATGACAAATTGTAGTCCATGGATCAGTAATTCTGGACAACAAAACAACACAAAAGCCAGGTTAGAGTCACAATCTGGTGGGGAAGGAGTCCTGCAAGAGCTCTGGTCACCAGCCATGCTTGCCACCACACTCAGGCATGTGGGGAAGCATGAGCCTCCTTCTCCAGACAGCCCAGCCATTCTCAGGTCAGGCTGAGAGGGTGAGGCAGGCTTTACCTCAAACTCATCTGGATTCATGGGGACAAAGATACCCCCAAAGAGGGAGGGATGAGGTCAGTGAGGTCTGGCTGTCCCCTGATGTGCCAGGACAAAACTCCTGGGTGGGGGAACTGATGCTTCCTTGGAGTGGGAGAAGACTTGGAAACAGTACTTACCAGCAATGTCATGCACCAGGGTGACATCCAAACGGCTGAGAATCCCATTGACCAGAGGACATACCTGACCCAGGCCAGAGAGGGGAGTTAGACACAGGACCTCCTGCAAGGAGACTCTTGGAGAAGCAGCATGCCCAAGGTGGAATATATTCAGGGAAACTTTCTACAGCCCAGAAGAAGCCAACCAATGTGTTTGGAGGGGTGGAAAGAGGTAACACAGACAGCAGGACATAGGACAGCTGGACTGAGGATAGATATTTCTCATACAGAGTAGCTCAAGTTCACTCCAGGGCTCTCTTTCAGCCCAAGAAACATGAAGACCCATGGGACAGGGGATTGTCTTTTTGGTCCCTTACCTTTTCCTGCACCAGGTCAGGAAGGACTTTAGTCAGGATCCCTGTGAGGCTGTCTAAAACGCTTTGAAGGGGACTGAGTCTGGAACAGAAAAGCATGCATGTGGCTCAGAGGCTTGGGGTTGGTCTGGAGCAGGTCAGCAGCCACTACACACACTCCGTCTCAGCATCCAGTAACTAAGACCAGGCCTTGCACACTCATGTCCATGGCAGATGTAATAGCAAGGATCCTAGATGAAGACTCTTACACCTAGTCCAGGAATGCACACACAGAGGAGTGTAGAATAAACACACATTTCAAGGACATAGTAGGTACAAAACAAGACTGTGGAATCCATGAATGTATGAATAGAGCTTAGTAGGTAGTTGTCATGGGGACTTAGTGAAATGATACACACAAACCCCAATATACATATTTAGCAAATGTGAGCCACAGTGTGGACAGGTACTAGACACTATGAATGACTGGGCCTTCCCATGTGACAGGCAACTGGAACAAATAAGTGCTACATCTATTTACCTCTTAGCAGGATTCTGTCAATAACCTCAATGTAGTTTCATATTACAAATGAATAAGATGAGACAAAACTGGAGAAATACTAGTGAAGTTCATATCCCCTGTGACAGGTGGGGCTCAAATTCAAACTATTTATTGCCTAGTCCATTGTAAAATTGGTCATCCTATTATAAATATGATGATACAATAAACAAAATAATGTTCTCTAACACCACCTAACTTACTTTTTGAGTAACTCACAGTATTAAAATTTGTCTCTTTGTAATAACTAGATAAGATAATTTTAGATAGATTCTCTGTGAGGGTCCATGAAGCAGGTAAAACAGACAAAAAGTACTAATATCGCAATATATACACTGTTGCTTTTTCATAGCATTAAAGCATTGGCCATTCTGTCTAACAAGAGAGAAGTGAGCATTCATGTATTCATTTACTTATCCATCTGTCCATGTCTGTATATTTTCCCTTCCCTCACCAAACACACATCCATCAGTCTAGCTACCCACCCCCTCCTCACACACATCCTCCTTTCTATACTGTCACTCATCTGTCTACCCATTGTTCCGTAACTCCACACTGCTGTCTCTGGGTGGGAGAAGCTAGCTAGTTAGCCTCACCCATTGAGCAAGGTGATTTGCAGGCTGCCAGGGGAGTGGGTGCAGTCTCCAAGGACCAGGTGGATCCTCCCCTGATTATCTTTCACGGCTAAGACTTCTGCGGTGATGTTCAGCTTCACAGCCAGTTCCAAAATTCCAATTCCAACCAGGGGCCTGCCAGAAAAGGAGGAAACAACCCCACTGGTACCTGACCCTTCCCTGCATTTCAAGGGGGAGGGTTTCTTCTTGAGAGAAAAACCAGGCTCACCTCACCCTATCATTTTCATAATAGTTTTCACTTCCCAAGTAGGAGAAAGCGAGGCTCAGAGAGGTCAAACTACATGGCTAAGTTTGCTCCACAAAAAGGCAAATGTGCTAAGGTTGGAGACCCAGGCATTTGCAGCTTCTCAGAGCCATCAAGCTCTCCCTTTGTGAGCCATCCCCTTATTCACCCCCTTGAGACCTACTCACGTATTCACTTTGAGTCTCAAGCCCAGAGGGATGGTAACATAGAGGCGATGGCCGTCAGGGCTCTGCACAAGGCCAAGTTCCAGCAGTTGGGCGTCAGTGATTTTTATGCTGTTTTGGGGCAAATATTAGAGGGATGAAAATCAGTGCCTCAAGTCTGAAGCCTGGAAACCACTTTCACACAAATTTACCCATCTCAGAGGGGGAGCTGGCCACTCAAGATGAGGAAGACAGGAAGACAGTCTTCCAGTCACATCCATCTTCCTTAAATTCTGCCTGAATGGAATCCTAACACACAAGGTCCTCTGTCCATCTCAGGTCTAGGAGGTATTTGATAAAAGAGACTGTGCATGACAGTGCAGAACCTTTTAAAGCAAGATGATGGTTCTGTGGGTTGAGAAGAGATGGGTAATTGGATATGTAGAAGGGTGGTTAGAAGAGCAAGTAGATGAAAGGAAGGAAAGATGGATGGATGGATGGATGGATGGATGGATGGATGGATGGATGGATGGACTGTCACAGAAGATACATGGGGAACTAGAATAAACCATGCACAGGACTTAGGGCAGAAATCACTTGTTCTGTCATGATCTACAGTAGCATATCAGCCCTTAGTGCCTATCACAGGGCTTAATGAGCAGAGGTTGGGAAGAATGGAAAATGGTGGGAGGGAGCCTTCCCTGAGCCATCCATGGTGCCAGGTATTTACCCTTCCCTCTTCTCCTCCACAGTCTTTCTCTGATGTACAATCCCCATCTCACAGATGGAGAAACCAAGCCCAGGAGACCAGGTGTCTGACCTCGGTCATCCAGCACAGACAGTTCTTATGGCAATCAAACTGAAGTCCATCTGACCGTCTGCAGGTCAGGAAGCAAAGGCCTGGGGAGCTGGGAATCCTGGTAATAGTCCAGTCTGACTAAGGACCAGGGCTCGAGTATTTGGTCCCTGGTGACAAGTTCCCCATTGTGGCTTTGTGCCTAGGAAGTTCTCGGGTGGCTCACGGGAAGCTCCACATCCCTCTTTGGGGCAACTTACTCAAGAATACTGTTCAGGAGAGGGATTGATGAAGTCAGTTTTCCAAGCAGGCCCCCGACCAGGCCATTAGAGTTCCCTTCTCCAGACTTTAGAATATCCAGGAGTGGAATATTTTCCAAAATGCCCAGCAGTCCCCCAGATAGCAGGCCACCACTGAGAGCTGCAATGAGAAAAGGGCCTCAGGGGTCACGTCGGCTGACCTCAAGTCCTCACAACTGCTTTCTCACTCATGTTTCCCTTTCTGGTACTGGGAGGTTGTATACACTAGAGCATGTATAAACACAGACATACATGCACACGTACCCTCAAAGAGACTGTCATGGACTCACCATCTGTGAAGCTTCCAGCAAGATGGCCTGTGGGATTTGAAGGCAGAACTGGGGTCACGGCCAAAGGCAGGCCTTGGTTCAGTGGCAAGGGCAGGCCTTGTCCCAAGGGCAAGGGCAGGCCTGCCAGCTGGGTTGAGCTCTGGGCCAGCAGCCCACAGAGGACAACTAGGCTCCCAACTAGAAACATCTCTTGGTATCTGCAGAAAGAATGGCAAGTCACTGTGGTATGGATATCAGAGGATTCTCTGCATTGTCTGCCCTGTCTCGGGCATGAGTTTCTTTCCTCCCCTGAACCCCAGGGGTGATAACTAGCAACAATAGTTAACACTGCCATAGTGTAGTCTGTCCCAGGCCACAGGCTGATACATTCACTCACCAACTTTGTTGTCCCCGCATCCTCAGATGTGATAACCCCTACTGCACGGTTGGAGCAGAGGCCCAGTGACTCAAGGCAGTCTCCCCCAAGGTCACAAGTTGTAGCAGTGGGAGGAGCTGAAGTCAAGTGTGCCTGACCCAGAAACTTGTGTGGTTAAGTGACCATCAGATTTACTCTGTGGCCGGGGGACGTGACTGTGGTGGTGGCCTGACCCTTTGCCCTCACCCCTGCTCTGCAGTGTGGATGGAGAGACTCCAATATGGTAGAGGCTGAAGATCTGAACTGCTTGGCCATCATCATCCCTGCTAAGGGATGGTTTGTTGGCCTGTGTTCAGACCATGATGGTTTGTGGATACCATCAAGAGCCACCGAATGTCCAAGGTCACATGACCAGAGACAGCTTCTCAACTGTGATGGCAACCTCAACTTCCCTAGAGTGTTGACTTAGGGCATGTAGAGAGCTCACGACTCTATCAATGCTGCCCTCTCTAGGAAAGGTGAGCGAATGGCCAGTCCTTGCCCCTGGCCAAGACCATCGCTGTTTCTCTTGTAAGGTCCCCAGTTATTGACAGTACAATCTGTGAGCACCAGGCTACAGTGAGGCGCTTGGCCTCCTGCTACCCGGAGTGTCTGTGGTGCAGAGGAAGGGGCAGGTCTCACCTGAGTCTCAAGGTCTCAGTGGTTGTCCCGGGCTTGTCTCCTACTGCTTCTCCCACTGAGGAATCAGCCTCTTTTATAGAATGGGAATTGGGAAACCCGATATTGGTTGATGGGCTTCAAGATAACTCCAATTTCTGCAATGTGCAAGTGTCTTTCAGGGCTCTCCAATGTAAATAATTGTCAATCAGTTTAACAGGTGAGTCAGTTAAGCTGTTCAGTCCACAAATTAAACAAGAAAATCTGAGATGGAGGCTTACTCAAGACTTCATGGTTTCATGCATGAGGCAGAAGTTGAAGGCCCCTGCTCACATGGCTGGAAGACCAGACTTTCAGTGTTGAAAGAGCAGTCAGGATTCTTGATCTTGTTCTCATCTCTTGTGGCTCTTGCCCCATTCTTTCCTTCTACAGTTGGCAAACTCTTGTTCCTACCGTGTTAGGAGTCAAACTACATTTGCCCTCCCTATCTTGAGCTACCCTTCAGTTTCATTTGTGTGCATATATGAGGTGGATCTTTTGTTTTTCAAGCCCTTGGTACATGGCTGTCATGTGCCTATAGGTCCTCATAAAATCTTGGGACAGAAAGGTCACTGCTGTTTCCTTACAGAGGAGGAAACTTGGGCCCAGTTAGCACAAATGGTCCAGAGAGGAAGTGGTAGAGTTCGAAGTCAGCTCATTGGATAATAATAGCAAGGAACCAATGCCAGGAATGAACATTTCCCAGGCTCTAGCCCATGCCAGGTCCATTAATCCTGGCAAAGTGGGGTTTGGGTTTCTACAGTGAGAAACTGGGGCTTGAGCCTTCCCCACACTTGCTCTCCAACTTGATTCCTCACACTTACTCTCTGTTTTGATTTCCCGCATTACACTTTCCACTTCTGTGTTCTGGAAACATCTTTCTGGATTGCCATGCTTGAGGGATTCTACACCCGCCTGATCTCTCCCCTAACTCCTATCCTTTCCTCAGAGTAATGAAATACTCTCTTAGTACTATGAGGACTATTATACAGAGGGAAAAACCAAGACAGGGAGGTCTTGAATCGTGAGAACAACCAGGCCAAGCGGTATCATATGAGATTTCCTTGAAGTCACTATGAAGCCCAGGCTGGACTTGAACTTATCCTCCTGCCTCAGACTCCTGAGTGCTAGGATGACAGGCATGCCCCTAAGCCTGGTATGAGAGTAGGTCTTGCTATTAACCTTTGGGTAAATTGAAGCAGATAAGGCCTGGAAAAGAGCTGGGGTTGTGTGTTCAGTTGATGGAAATCTTTAAAGTTAGGAGGCTGGGTATGTGTTATAGCAGAAAACAGGGCAGGTTGGGTCTTAGCTATATGCTGACTTGGGAGGGCCACTCCAGTTATGGAAGCTTTTTCCTCCTGTCTAAGATGGAGATGGCATCACACACCTCAGGGCTGTGAGGAGAGCATGCTTGGGGAGCTGGTACACATCTTGTTGGGTAGCATAGGCATCCACACATTCTTCCAGTTTACACACCATCTGCTCTTTCTGATGGCATTTTGTTCAGTTACAGAAATGTCTTCATCTCCCTCTGAGGTCTCATTTCTGCTCCAGGGGCCTTACCTGTACCACAGTGCTCAGAGGAAGGAAACTTGACTGGAAAAACAGGTAGATCACGTGCCACCTGGCTTCCTCAGATTTAGCATTTACTGTCTCCTCCTTGGATACACAGCATTGTCTCTGCCCATTCCCTCTAGACTATGGGGGCTGTTAGCTCAGCTGCCTGTGCCCACCTAAGCCCTCTGGCTCATCATCTTTCCTGGGTCACTCCTTGTCTTGGCCTTGGGCAGGGGTGTGAGCACAGGCACCCTCCATTCCCCACTCAGCATGTCTGTGGTGTGGGTTTCCTGAGTTCATCCACACCAGGTTCTGTCTTGGGAGGGAGAGAGGCAGTGTGTGATGCCTTTTGAAACCCTGGAACCGTGTTCTTTTCAGTTTCTCTTGGATTCCTCCTATCCCCACTCCAACACAGGGGATTGTCTAATCTTGAAGGTGGGAACTCTTGTTTTACATCCTTACATTTGCTTTCAGCACTCTGCCCTGAGTTTAAAAAGTCCCAGATTGGGCAAACACACTAAGGTGACATTCAGTAAAAACACCCTGCTCTCAGTGTGACTTGTATGAATTCTAACCTAATATTGCTTTGTGGGACCATCATAGTAGGAGCCAGGGCATTTCAGTCGGAAACATTCCCCATCCATACTGCCCTTGGTACCCATCCATCTGCTCTCACTAGCTGGGCCCAAACCTTAGACTTATGAAACTTAACACCTCCCATCTCTGCTTCTGCTGGAATTGCTTCTTGAGGAGTTCCATGGGTTGCATCCTTGGTGCCCCAGCAGGGACGCTCTTGAGCAGGCACAACAGCAAGACTCACGGTTAATGTTCCAGACCCTCAGGGGACACTGATGAGGCCCAACATGCTTCAGAGAAGTCACATGTTGGCGGTGCCCCTTCATCCCCTTCCCAGATATACTCATTGCACTCTGGAGCCTGAACTGGTGGTGTGCGTGGATCACAGTTTTGGTTTTCATATTAACCAAGAACAGAAGACACAATCTGCAGAGGCTTAAGAAAAATCTGTCTCACAGAATATAGCCTGGTGGTATAGAAGACATTCTAAGACCACTGAAATCCAGCCCCAGCCAACACAAGCTTGATTTTTAAAGAGCAGAGCCAAGTTTCCTTCTTAAAAGACTACAGTCTATTCCAGGTTCATTCTCTAGAACTGGGACTGGACTACAAGGGAGGTAAACTTGAGAAGGATTTCAGATGGGCTTAGAAACTCCAGAGGGCAGAGGGGGTGGGGGAAGGAGGGAGGAAGGAAGGGAGGAAGGAAGGGAGGAAGGAAGGGAGGAAGGAAAGGAGGAAGGAAGGGAGGAAGGAGAGAGTTTGATGAGAAAATGGGTCTAACAGGTCTTCTCAGGCAGTGTTAGCCACAGGCAAACCCCCCTTGAGACTGACCTCACCAGCATCAGGAACAGACAGCAGCAAAACCCTCTTAGGAGGCACTGGGGACTTATACCACTTGTCACAATCTTTTGGAGGAAACTGAGGTTCAGATAAAGCTGTGACCTTCTTGAGGTCACCTCAGCTAGAGAGAGAAGTGACAACAGGCTATTCTCATTAGGGCTTGTCGTTTCAGTGCCTTTCAAGTTTGCAGACTCCTCAGTTCAGGAAGAACTGGCCATGTTCTCTGGAGGCCTCATATGGACCACGACGTCAGTGGGCGCAGAATTCCAACCTGGCAGGCTCATCACCACCTGAATGACGCTAGGAAAAATGTTTCTCTCCTCACCCTTTCCTTCTCTTTCCTTTCGGTTTTATTACTTTTTGAATTAAAAAAAATTGTGGTAATAACTCAACCTAAAGCCTACTCTCTTAGTGGTCTTTAGAGTATGAGTTACACCACTGCTAACTATAGGAACTGTGAGGGAAAACTCTAGAACATTTTCAAGGCTTCTCTTTGAGCTAGGTTACCTCCCCTATAACATATGATTAAGCACAAACAGGTCCCAGGGCTGTGAGAGGCTAAAGTTTGGGGAAAGTGGTGTAGTGCCAGCTACAGAGCTGATTCAAAGGCTGTCTGGACACCAAAGGGCAAAGAAAGTTTAAGGCACCCAGAGGTGGGACCTGGACAAAAGTTCGGACTATTGAGGGATACATTTCTGCTTTATCTACCCATTGCTGTGGACCCCAAGAGCACCAGAGGGATCAATAGTCCAACAAGCTGTCCTGGGAGCAAGTTGGAAAAGCTCTGATTCTGTGAACCTTATAACGAAGACCGGATTAGAGAACACCAAGGGGACATCTTGATGGAGACCGTGAGAAGCCCCAGGAGGTGCCAGGAGGAATGCAGACAAGCTGTCCCCCAAGGAAACAGCAGCCTTTTGGCCTAGCCCTCCTGTGTTTGCTCTTTGACTCAAGAGCAGGAAGAACCCTGTAAGCCAAAAGCTATAAAGTGGAATGTTCGGGAACATGGCGTTTAGGGTTGCAAATCCCCGGTGAAGCATTTCGGATTAGGGAGTTTGAACTGAAAGATGGAGATAAGAGGTTCTCTGGCCCTCCTCTCATCTCTGAGCTGTGGACACTTCCTTGTTTGTGTTGTCAATTCACCTGAACCTGGATTTCATCATATTCCCCTTGGGTGGGAGGGAAGGCTGGAGGGGTGTTGGGAAGAAGGGAAGACTTGGCAGTGTGTGTGTGTGTGTGTGTGTGTGTGTGTGTGTGTGTGTGTGTGTGAGAGAGAGAGAGAGAGAGAGAGAGAGAGAGAGAGAGAGAGAGAGAGAGAGAGATCACAATTAAGAGTGTGAGCTTTGGAATCTTTCTGCCTTCATGTGACTGATGGGGTTGACAGGGCTGACATGGCCAGTTCCTCTCTGTCTGACTTTAGACAAGTAACTTTCTCTTCCAGAATTCTCATGTGTAAACTGGGTGACAGTTTTATACCTCACAGAGTCGCTATGAGGCATTTAATGAGATGATGGCAATTTTTCATGTGCTTATGATATATGCTACTACTATTTATTTATTTTTAAAGATTTATTTTTATCTATGGGTATGTATATGTGTGCCATGTGAATGCTCATGGAAACCAGAGGAGGTGCTGGATTTTCCTAGAGCTGGAATTACAGGCAGTTATGGGCCACTCAACATGGGTGCTGGGATCTGAAATTGGGACTTCTGGAAGAACAGTAAACACTCTTAACCACTGATTCATCTTTCTAGCACATGCTGCTATTATTAATAAGTGTATGTTATACTGATCCTCAACCTTTGATGGGTTAGGGTGGGACTCAACATTCAATCACTGAGTAGCCAGTAGGCAAATAGTTGACAATGAACTCAGTGGCCTTGAATAAAACATTTTTCCACATGGAAAAAAATCTTGCAAATGGTTTTTCATATACTCCACACACATGTGCTGCATGCTAAATCAGGCCCTCTGGATAAGTGAGACAATTGAATAGCTTGATCTGTTTGGGAGGTTCCCAGGCAATGGGACCGGGATCTGTCCTTAGTGCATGAGCTGGCTGTTTGGAACCTTGGGCTTACACAGGGACACACGCTCAGCCTGGAAGGAGGGGACTGGACCTGCCTGTACTGAATCCACCAGGTTTAAATGAGTCCCCAGGGGTGTCTTGGTCCTGGAGGAGATGGGAATGGAGGGGAGGGGCTGGAGGGAAGGTAGGGGTGGGGGCGGGAGGGGGGGGGACAGGGGAACCCATGGCTGATGTATAAAATTAAAACACATAATAGTAAAAAAAATAAAATAAAAATTGTTAAACTGTATTATGTCTTAGCAAAAGGTACATACACAAATAACTGAGTGAGTTTTCCACAGACTGAACACTTTTTCCCCCATAGCCAGCACCAGGTCAAGAAATAGACCATGACCACTTCTCTAGAGGTCCTTCCCTGTTGCTGAGCCTCACCTACCATAATTACCCTGATCTCCAGCAGTGTGCGTTCATTAGCTTCGCTACTTTTGACCTCTGTGTTGCCACACGTGCTCTTCAGTTTGGGCTCTTCTGATGCAACTTTGGAAGATTCACCCAAATGGCTGTGTGAAGTGGAGGGTCATTTTCATCACTATTTCATCACAACGTGTGAGTCTCCTACCTTCCTACCTGCCTGTCAGGTCTCTGGAGGTATTCGGGAACATTACCACTTTATTGTGACCATGGCACCCTTGTCTTTTGACACCTAGTGGTGAACCTGCCACATTACCAAGCAGGTGCAGCACTCAGCTTGACTAAATGTTGCCAGTATCCTGAAGTGGTGGTTTCCTTGACACCAGCAGTGTGCTATGGGTCCTGTAGAATTTTTAGTCCCACATTGCAGGTGGGGGTGAGGGCTTTTGTCTAAGACACAGAGAGTGAGTTCTCAAGCCAGGAGTCATCCACTCATTTTACTCCAAACCTTCGCTGAGCTTGCCCTCTTACCATCTTTTGCGTTGGGGCTGGGGACACTGGTTGTTTTTATAGAGCTGAGTCTGGTCTGATCCTGGGTCTCTTTTGTATTTGTCCTTTATTATGTTTTCTCTGTGACTTCTGGGAGCCCAGCAACAGACATGGCACAGAGTAGGTGCTCGCTAAACATAGATGAGCAAATGAGAAGTGAGACACCTTTGGCTTTTCCCTGCTTTGGCAAGGTCCCTGGTTGCAAACAGCAGGCTAGAATGGGTATTCTCACCATTGCTGGGCTGATGAGCAAACCAGGGATATTTGCACAAAAGCTCAAGGCAGGGTGGGTTTAGGGAGTGGTGGTATCCTTCAGGCGGGGCTAATGTATCCTTCAGAGTTAGAGTTTATTGTTGGAGAGGACAGGATGTCTTGGAACCTGGGGGTCCTGTTTCCAGGGGACAGCAGAAGACCAACATTAAGAGAGACTTAAGGTCTCAACCGGAACTATCTCCTTCTGACCAATGGCAGGTAGCAGGAGGCCCCTTGAGCCTGGCGCCCAAGAGGTTTGACTGATTCAGAGTTGACCAAGATTATGAGCAGCCACCTGTTCTGAAAGGAGAAGGGGAGTCTTGGTTGCTAGGTGACCCTTCTAATCCCCAAGTCCACAGAGGAGGGAGTGTTTTCCCATCCATCCTCCAAGGGCTGGGGCCAGGAGCATTCCTATCACTTGCTCAGAATGACATCCCCTGATGGATGACTTCCTGCCCTCCATTCCCAAGACTGTGAACTCCACCCGGGCAGGGGATGAAGCAGTCCACCTGTCTCTGGACCAGGGATAGCCTTGCGTTTAGATGGGGGTGTCCTTCCTACTGGACTTGCAAAGCTCTTGGGGCAAGCTAGAATCTCTGGTTTGGTGATTTGGTAGGGTACAGCCTAGTTGGCAGGGCTTCCTTCTAGTCTTTCCACTCTTTTAGGGGGACATTACAATTGAGTCCCTCTAATACATTCTTACAGCACAAGAGAATTATGGCTCCTCCCTTGGTACTTACCAATCCCAATGAAGCCTCCCAGGATGGACCCCAACACTCACCCACAAGGCCTTTCAACAGCTTCACATCCAGCTGTCGGAGGATCTCAGCGATCAGAGGACATACCTAGGTCCCCAGCACAGAGACAGGGTCAGCCAGGGATAGGAAGGAACTGAGGTCTCTGAGGCAAAGAGCCCCAGCACCACTGGATTACAGCAGAACCCAGTCAACCCTAGGAGTCATGCACAGCACACCCATGCCCTGCCTCCTGAAGCCCCACAATTCTGAGGTGGGGACTTCAACTGCCTGTGCTACACTCGAGGACGTGGATACTTAGGGTGGCTGTCCCTTGGTTGTGGAAACAAATCTGATGGCAACTGGGGTTTGCTGTCAGGTTCCAAAACCCAGAGTTAGAAGTTCTCTGCTAAATTACCCAGATGTGTGCCTGTTGGGCAGATGGCACTCACAGACACCTTACCTGACTTTCTACTAGGTTTGGGATAACTTTCCCCAGGCTTTCTCGGATGTTGTGGAGAAAATGTTTCATCTTGGGTGGGACTGCCCTAGGAAAAGAGGTGGGAATTCAGGACAGAATGAACTAGTCTGGGCCACACTAACGCTGGGAGGGGAGTATTGAACACACTCTCCTACTCTGGATCCTAGCTTGGTCTTCTAGGGAGGTATTCTTGTCAGCCATAGTCAGTTGGGACCCAGAGAGGTGATGTGACATTGGCCAAGATCACACAACAAGTAAGTGCTGAGTCTCATCAGGACATGGCAGGATAGCACTAGAGTTCATGGTCTTCCTCTACTGTGTCAATGTCTGCTACAGTTTAAGTTGGCACCACACACCTGATGTCTACATGGCAGGCACGAAGGATGTCATGGTTCAGCACTCGGGAATTACAGAGAGAAATCAGCACACCCTTCACAGTGGTGTGTTGAGATGGACAGTTGGTTGGTCAGTCTCCAGAACTCCATGCAACTCTTGTGCCTGTCTTGTTCACCCTGGTGTCTCTAGCATTAGGCTGGGTACCTGGCACCAGGAACTTCTTGAGAAATACTTGGGAATATCTTCATGAGGTACTAAATGCATTCTAGAAAGAGATATCACCATGTGCAGGCATGGGGTGTGGAGATGAGTAACCGTTAGTGGAGGATAAATGGCCACAGATCTGGGCAGGGATGAGGACCCAGGGCTCAGGAGGCTTTTCTGAATGTGTTATGCCCCTTAAAGGCTTTGGAGTGGGAACCAGGGGGAAGGAGCAGAGTTCTGCATTAGGAACTTATTTCTGTGGCGGGCAGAGAATCGGGTGGGGTCAGGGAACACAGCGGGGGAGGGCCTGGCTTCTGGGAGGGGACACAGGAGGGGATATGAAGCCACAGCTGCTCACGAGTCAGGGCTGCCCCAGAAAGGCAGAAGGCCTTACTCAGTGGACATAGATGAATCCTCACTGCTGGGCTCCATGTGGCATCTGCCCATCACCAGCTCCCTCCGGCCAAACTCATCTTTCTCCAGCCAGGACTCTGCAGCAAGGCCCATGCGGGCATGCGTTTTGATGATATTCGAATTGAAGGGCCTATGGTGAGAGAGGAAGAGGCAGAAGGGATGAAGTAGGAGGAGCTGGGGGAAGCCAGCAAGAAGAGTGGCAAGCCAGGCACCACCCACTGTCCTCTCAACAACTGTGTCCACTAAACCCTAGGTTAGTGAGTAAGGAGAAAGCAGCCATTGACCGTGGAGACCGCTATGCTTCCCCGCCCCCCTCCGGTGCTTGAAATGGAGTGCAAAGCCTGGGCATGTTCAACATGGCCTCTACCATTGAACTCGCTACCACACTCCCTTCCCACTCCCAACTTGGAGTGATGTTTGAAAGTTGCTTAAGGAGGTCAGTTTAGGAGTCTTTGGAAATTCAAGAGTTGAGAGTAAATTGTTATTTTAAGAGCTTTTCTCTGTGGCTGAATCTCCTGGCTCCCTTCCAGGAAGTCTGAGCAGGAGGAGAATGAGCAGAGGGAGAGCGGCTCCTCGCCTTTTCTTTCACTGGACTCAGCTGATGATGTCACAGGGATCTGAATGAGCAAATGATCCCTTTGCTATGAGTGTCATGTCTGCTGCAGCAGAAGAAACCAAGGTTCAGGGAAGGTCACAGTGAGTTAGTGCAGGGGGTCAGGATTTGAGTTCAGGTTTGGGTCCCCTAATCTGGCTTTTCTAGTCTGCCACCCCAGCCCACCCTGAGCGCCCAGGTCCCCGAGAAGGAGGAACAGTGCCTGAGAGACTCTGCTTTGTTGGGTAGGACTCACAGTCGGAATTCAATGTCAAATTCCAGCGTGATGTTTGCGGAGAACCACTCTTTAGGGAAAGCCATCTGGATCCCATCACAGTCCAGCTGCACATTGGTGATGTTGATGCTACCCGTGGAAAAAGCAGAGGCCCCACAAAGATGAGGGATAGCAATTCAGAAGCAAGGCCAGCCTGGACTGTAGGGAGGAGCAGGTGGTCATGCTGGGAATCAGCGCTTGGTGCAGATGCTCTGACAGCCTGAGTGACCAGCTGTCCCAGGGCTCCTGAAGCATCCCCCACAGCTGTGGATTGTACATTCCAGAGCCAGATGTTGACAGGCTCCATCTTCCCTCCCAGGACCCTGGGCCACTTCTCAGACCAAGGCTCCCTTCGTAACAGACAGCCCTATCATCTGTTTGGGACTCCACAGGGAAGCTCCTTGGGTTTCTCACACATTATACCCCAACTTTTTTGGTATATTGCTACTTGCAAATCACCTTGGCCTACTTGCAACATACATGAGTTTGACTACCTCTGTTGCTTACATCGTCTCTTCCTGAAGATGCTTCAGTTCCTTCCTGGGCTCCCTGTTGCAGTCTTGGCCTCTCTGTAGACTATTCTCCATGAGGCAGCCCGGGTGGCCTGCATACAACCTCTTTTTCTCTGGTTCCTCCATACTTTTGTCATAATATACAAACTGTACACCATGGTCCCCAAGACTGTGGGTCTATACACAGTTGCCTTGTGGCACTGGTTTCCCCACCTCTACCACCCACACTTCGCTCAGCCTGACTTTGGGGGGGGTGCTCGCTCTTCTTCAAACACACCCATCTCTTTCCTACCTCTGGGCCTTTGCACCTACAGCCTCTTCTTCCCCGACCACTCTCCCATATCTCATGTTATTGGCCCTCTTCTCTGCATTCCAGGGTCGCTTCTCAGACAGGTCCTGATCAGCCTCCTTGCTACCACCCTCACCTTGTTAAATTTGTTCTTGTGGCATGTCTCTTCATCACCCGGAGTTAATTATTACTCTCTGAGGCCTATTTCACTGGGATGCGAGCTCCCCAAAGGTAAAGGTCATAGGTCTTGTTCATAGCTCTATTTCCAGTGTGACTTGTACACAATAGATGTTTGATGATAATTGTAACATTTGTTAAAGGAATGACTGAAAAGGGTGATTTTGGCTGCATGTTTCATAGGAAAGCCCTCCTTGTGACTACTGCTGGAGAGAAATGGGGAGTTCAGGTCAAGAGAAGGTAGGTGCTCGGGAGCAGAGCAGGTAGAAGACGGCACTGCCAGGGCAGAATGGAGACCTGGGAAGTAGAAGGTTCAAGAGAGCAGTCTCGGTGGGTGAGGGTAGGATGTACCCAGTACTGTCATGGAAACCCCAGCTACCAAGAGTTATATGTCCCCTGTATTCACTACAGAGGTTCTGTGCAGGCCTGTCAGAGTCCCCAGCATCTCCTGCAGTGAGACCTTCACTGTGACTGTTTCTCTGATGAGGGCCCAAGGTTTGTGGGCAGTGCAGAGCCACAAAGCTGTGCCCCACTTGAACTGAGATTCAAGTGTCTGGTTGCAGCCTGGTCTTGTCTGATAACCCAGGTGTTCATCCAGGCTCGGTTCTGTGTCTGTTGTACAGGTGAGTTCAGAATGGCTGAGCCATTTCCCCAAAGTTGGAGGCAAAGGTGGGCTTTAAGTGCAGATAGTCTGCTTCTGAGTTGTTATTGCTAAGTGCCCGATGTGCCACCTCCCCAAACAGCTCCTGACAGTGGCCTCAAGTTTACTCTCATCTTGGGTTTTGTGTCTTGCCTTCCTTGAGTCTGAATGCCTCCCTTCTTCAGAAGCCTTGTTCTCTGTTTTGTCCTCTGATCTGGGGGTCCATAGAGTGTCCCCAGAGTCTTGAGTGGGATTCAATGTCTCACCTGATCTCTTGCTGCTGCTGGAAGTTCATGCCACCAATCAGCCAACCCACCATCCCTGGGGCTGCCATCGCTGAGACATTCAGACGGTCCAGGAGCCGCATGCTCTGGATCCGGCCTTCAGCATTGTGCTTCAGGAGGCCCTGCGCAATAACTGGAAATGGAGAAGGGGAGGTGATGTTCATATTGTCGTGTAAGAGTCAGGTACAGAGAAAATAGGCCTGGTGTGAGGCCAGGATATCTTTCTGCTGAGCACTTATGTCTCCAAGTCTCCCACAGAGAAGAAATGGATCCATTTTAAGAAGTTTCCTAAGTAGAAACGGTGGCTGAAGATCTCTCCCAGTTGTACCAAAAACACCAGCTAGGATTTTAATTAGAAAATCACTTACTCTGCAACAAAAACTATACATTCTTGAGGGATCAACTTGAGAAACTGCTTAAAAAATAAATAAGCAAGTAGATAAATAACTAAACCAATAAATAATAAGTAAATGAATCAGTTAGATGAGAGGCTGGCCAAAGTGGTTCAGCAGTCAGTGGTGGGGCCCAGGCTGTACCCTCTCCACACTCTATGGACAGCAGGGCATGCCCAGGGGAAAGCTCACTTCTTGCTAGGGTGGACCTTCCATCCTTGTGGGCCGTGGTCAGTCCAGGCCAAGGCTGTTTGAGCAGGGCTGAGGGCAAGGCTAGCAACCCCAGGAGGAGGACCAGGAACCTCCAGAGTGGATGCATCTCAGGAGCTGGCACCTGAACCTGCAGGTGTTAGTAAGCCTCCCGCAGGGCCCAGGTAGCTGGCTGTGAGTATGGCCACCCAGATGGGTGGGCTTACGGCTTTCTTCAGGCAGGTGGCTCCACGGCTGCCCCCAGCATGCTGTGGGAGATGTTGCAAATGGCTCTGGCAGCTGCGCCCAGGGCTGGCTCACATGGCCAGCAGATGCCAGAGGCCAGGGCTGCAGAGGCAAGCCTGGTTGCTTGGAGACGCTCACCAGAGCTACTGTTGGGTCATCCAGCAGGAGTCCTCTCCCCGGTCCTAGTACAAGCTGCATGTTGGTGATGCTTCAGTGAGTGAGGATGACCAGCCCAGCATTGTCCAATTGCAATAGATGTTGATTTTTTTCTTTTGGGGGGAAGAGGGTCTACAGAATTTATTCATCTCCTAGCTGCAAGGCTGTATCCCCTGAACCCCATCTCCTCACCTATCTCCCCCTGTAACATGACCTGTTTTACTCTATTTCTGTGCTTTCTACTTTTTTATTTATTATTTTTTCTTTTTCAAATTTTATTACTATTATTATTATTATTATTATTATTATTTTGTTTGTCTTTCAAGACAGGGTTTCTCTGTGTAGCTTTGCGCCTTTCCTGGAACTCACTTGGTAGCCCAGGCTTGCCTCAAACTCATAGAGATCCACCTGCCTCTGCCTCCCAGGTGCTGGGATTAAAGGTGTGCGCCACCACTGCCCGGCCAAATTTTATTATTTTTTTATACGGATATTTGTGTTTCAATTTTACATATCAGCCATGGGTTCCCCTGTCCTCCCCCCTCCCGCCCCCACCCCTGCCTTCCTCCCAGCCCCTGCCCCCCATTCCCATCTCCTCCAGGGCCAAGACTCCCCTGGGGATTCAGCTCAACTTGGTAGATTCAGTCCAGGCAGGTCCAGTCCCCTCCTTCCAGGCTGAGCAAAGTGTCCCCGCATAAGCCCCAGGTTCCAAACAGCCAACTCATGCACTAAGGACAGGTCCCTGTCCCACTGCCTGGGTGCCTCCCAAACAGTTCAAGCTATTCAATTGTCTCACTTATCCAGAGGGCCTGATCCAGTTGGGGGCTCCACAGCTTTTGGTTCATAATTCATGTGTTTGGCTATTTGTCCCTGTGCTTTTTCCAATCTTGGTCTCAACAATTCTCGCTCATACAGTCCCTCCTCTTTCTCGACAATTGGACTCCTGGAGCTCCACCTGGGGCCTGGCCGAGGATCTCTGCATCCACTTCCATCAGTTATTGGATGAGTGTTCTGGTACAACAATTAGGGTGTTTGGCCATCCGATCACCAGACTAGGTCAGTTCGCCCTTCAACTGAAGAATGGATAAAGAAAATGTGGTACATATACACAATGGAGTACTACTCAGCAGAGAAAAACAATGACATCATGAAGTTTGCAGGCAAATGGATAGATCTAGAAAAAAATCATCCCGAGTGAGGTAACCCAGACTCAGAAAGACAAACATAGTATGTACTCACTCATAGGAGGATACTAGATGTAAAACAAAGATGGCTTTCTACTTCTTTAGATCCTAATTTCAAGTGAGCTCACACAACATTTGTCTTTCAACATTTGGCTTGTCACACATAGCAGAATAGCCTCCTGGTTTGTTCACGTCATCATAAATGGTGGTACTTTCTTCTTTGTGAAGGCTTAATAATCTTCTATTCATCCACTGACAAACACTGAAATTGTTGTGAACACTGCCTCAGTGAACATAGGAGGACAGGTGTTTCTCTGATGTGGATTTTTATTTCCCCTGTATACCCAGAAGTGGGATTGCTAGATCATATGGTGGTTGTTTATTTTTTTTTGAGGTTTTATTGTTTTCCATATAACCAATTTAAATTCCCATCAGCAATATAAATGGGATCACTTAATCTTCTCTCCAACATTTGACATCTTTCAACTTTGTTTTTTAAAATACAATATTTTTGTTTATCTCTGAGTATTTCTTATGCTTATACAGTATATTTTGGTCATATCTACCTCTCTCTTTCTTCCAGCTTCCTCCAGGCCCCACAACACATCTCCCTTCAGTTAGTGCTGCCCATATGCACAAGCATATGAAACCATCCACTAGACCATGGGTAACCTACCAGAAGCCACATACCCAAAGCAGAAGGACTCTCCCTCTTAGAAGCCAACAGTTATCTCTGCTAAGGACAGGTTCTTGTGAACCCCTCCACTTACCATGCTAGCATTTGGGCTGATTTGGTCTTTGTGCAGGTAAGCAAGCTGCTGTGAGTTCCTGAGTGCAATGGCCATGCTGTGTCCAGAAGACTGCATTTCATGGCTCTCCCCCTCATCTTCTAGCTCTCACATCCTTTCCCCCTTTTGCAGTGTTCTCAGCCTTTGGGAAGGGTAGACATGGAGGCCTCATTGCAAGATGACCATGCACAGTGACTTTCAGCACTTTGATAAGTTAAGTCTCTGTGTTAACTGCTGCCCACTGCAAAAAGGGCTTCTCTGACTGAGGTGAAGAGTATTACTAATCTATGAGTATAAACATAAATACTTAGAAGGCAGTTTGAGAATATGTCTATTTAGCAAAACAATAGTAATATGTTTCCCTAGGATCTATGACTACCTCAGCTATGGGCTTTTGACAAGGTTTACAGTTGTAGGTGTAAATTTCCTCCTGTGGAGCAGGTGTCAAATCCAATCAGAAAGTGATTAGTTCTTTCCATAACAGTCATACCATTATTGCACCAGGAGGTATATCTTGCCTGATGGGTTGATACTGTAGCCTGAAGGGTCCAGTACTGGATACTATCATTGCTGTACACCCCACCCAGAGGACTAACTACCACATAGTACTTCCAGTACTTTTAAAGCTAGGCAACTGGAAAAAAGTGTCTTGGTCATCTCCAGATTGATCTATGTCCTACAACCAAGTACATGATGTCTTCGATTTTTAGGTAAGCATACAAAATGTTGGATTTCATCATGATGCCTTCATGTATATAGATTATTGCACTTTGTTCTTATTTTCTCCTCCTGCCTCCCCACTGCTCTGCTCCACTCCTTCTGCCCTGTTTCAGCTGGTTCTTTTCCTTCCTGCTTTCTTACCTCCTGTGTTCCATTGCTCCTTATATTCCTCACTTCTCTTAAGATAGCTTTCTTCCCTTCCATGATCTCCTTTCTAGTTTTGTAATCCTCCACACATACATTGACACACACATGCAATTTTAAATCTAGTTCCACACATAAGAGAAAATATGTGGTATTTGTCTTTCTAATTCTGATTATTTCACTTAACATAATAATTTCTAGTTCCATCCATTTTCATACAAATGTCATGATATCATTCCTCTTTACAACTGCTTACACTTCAGTTGTAGCATGTAACACATTTTTTTTTTTTAAATCCACTCATCTGGTGACAGACCTCTAAGCTAGTCCTATTTTTTGACTATTGTGAGTAGGGCAGCTAAAAACACAAATGTGCAAGAATATCTGTGGTATGTTGACTTAGTGTTATTCAGGTACAGCTGACTCATTTGGTAGGTCTATTTTTCACTTTTTTTGAGGAAAGTTTATACTGATTTCCATAGTAGCTGCTTCTTTTAGTGAGTGTTCTATTGCTTGAAGAGATACCATGACCAAGGCAACTCTTATAAAGAAAGCATCTAACTGGGGCTGGCTTGCAGTTTTAGAGGTTTAGTCCATTATCATCAAGGTGGGAAGCATGGCGGCACACAGACATACATGGTGCTGAAGAAGTAGCTGAGAATTCTAAGTCCAGATCTGAAGGCAGCAGGAACGTGGAGGCACTGGGCCTGGCTTGGACTTTTGAAACCTCAAAGCCCATCGCCAGTGACACTCTTCCTCCAACAAGGACATAACTCCTAATCCTTTTTAAGTAGCACCACTCCCTGATGACTAAGAATTCGAATATATGAACCCATGGGGGCCATTCTTATTCAAACCACCACACTGCCCTAGTTTACATTCTCACTATGAATGTATCACTTCAGCTCTTCCTCACAGTCCATACACTGTTGTCATTGTTTTCTCAGTGGTAACCATTCTCTGTGGGGTGATATGGAATCTCAGTGCAGTTTTGATTTATAAGATGACTCTAGATGTTGGACACTTTTACTAGTGTGCATTGGCTGTTTGCATTTCTTCTTTTGAGAATCATCTTTTTAATTCACTAGTTCATCTATTGATGGGAATTTTTTGTTTGTTTGTTGTTTTGTTTTCCAAGATAGGGCTTCTCTGTGTAGCCTTGGCTGTCCTGGAGTTCACTCTGTGGACCAGGTTGGCCTCAAACTCAGAGATCCACTGCCACCACCACCTGATATTTGCATTTTTTTTGATGTTCAATTTTTGCAGTTCTTTGTAAATCCTAGGTATTAATTCCCCATCTGATATGTAGTGAAAAAAGATTTTTCCCCCAGTTCCATGGGTTGTGCCTTTGCTCTGATGATGGTTTCCTTTGCTGTGTGAAAGCTTTTTAATTATACCTGATCCTATTTTCCAATTATTGGGATTATTTCCTGTGCTATCAGTAAGTCCTTATCTATGAATATATTTTGAAATGCCTTCCCTGTGTTTTTCTCTTAGCTTCAAAGTTTTGGGTCTTGTATTACAGTATTTGATCAATTTAAAAAAGCTATTTTTGCCGGGTGAAAGATAGGGATCTAGTTTCATTCTTTTTTTTTTTTTTTTTTTTTTTTTTTTGAGACATGATTTTTCTTTTATGTATCCCTGGCTGTCCTGGAACTCACTGATTCTGTAAACCAGGCTGGCCTCGAACTCACAGAGATCCATCTGGCTCTGCTTCCCAAGTGCTGGGATTAAAGGCCTAGCTTATTTTCATTCTTCTACATGTGGCAATCCATCTTCCTCAACATTTGTTAACCATTTGTTAAAGAGGCTTGGGTCATACTTTCTTGAAGGCGTGATGAACATTAATCTGGACCAACACACATACTTTCCTGAAAGAATGTACTAATGAGATTAAGTGCCAATGAAATTTTGAGTGACTAAGTGAACAGATGAGTGAAGATGTCTCTGGTACTCAGTTTAAGATACAGTGGCAAGATACTAAGACAAACAAAAGGAGTGGGGTTTATTGATGCTTCTGTTTTCTGAGGTCTCAGTCCCTGACTGGTTGGCCTGGTTGCTTTGGAACCTACAGTGGGGTACTCTATTATGAGGGAGCACATGACAGAGGAAAGGTGCTTACCAGATGGTAGCCAGGAAGCAAGGACAGCTGCTCATCTTCATAACAAACCCGTTTATTTTAGTTAGTGTTCTATTGCTGTGAAGAGACACCATAACCAAGGCAACTCTTATAAAAAAAGGCATTTAACTGGATAGTTGCTTACAGTTTCACAGGTTTAGTCCATTTTCATCATGGTGGAAAATATGGCAGTATGCAGACAGGTGCAGGAACAGTAGCTGAAAGCTTTACATCCTGATCCATAGATAGATAGAGAGAGAGACTCTGGGCATGGCATGGGCTTTCGAAATGTCAAAGCCCACCCCAGTGCCACCCTTCCTCCAACAAAGCCACACTCCCTAATCCTTCTAATCCTTTCAAACAGTGCCACTCCACAGTGACCAAGCGTTCAAACACATGAGCCTATGAGGGCCATTCTTATTCAAACACCACACTCTCCCTTGAAACCCCATAAATATGAGTCCATTAAAGGCTCCATCCATTAGTGAGGTGAAAGGCCACCTGATTCAGCTCTCTGCTAGCCCCTCTTCCTTTGAGTGCCATGGCACGAGGGACCAAGCCTCAGCATTATGAGCTTTGGGGAATATTTAAGGTCAAACCATAACAATGCATTGCCTCTGTATCTTCCCTAAATTTTGAGGGAAGGGCATGTGTCTAATTAGTCCTGTGTCTATAGTACCTACCATGTTTGCCACTGAGTAGTTACTAAATGAATGATTGGATTGATGAGTGGGTTGGTGGGTGGCTGATGGATGGGTGGATGGTGGAAGGATGGATGAAATTAATCTTTTGGGTAAGTTCAGAAGAGGAACAGAGAGGCTGGAAATAGAAGCACTGGGATTTCCTAGTAGTCCTAGTATGTGTGTAGGTCAGAGAATTCAGATCACATCCTGCCTTCTTTGTCTCAAAAGTGGTCCCCTGAAGTCCCAGTTGCAGCCTTCAAGCTGCATCTGACTCCTCTGCCAGCTCCCTCTATTCACCCATCAGGAGATCCTGGCCACATTTTCACAGTCTTACTACCTCAGGCCACCCACCACTTTGCCTTGAGCCATTGCAAAAGATTCCTAACTGGTCTCCAGCTTCTGTACTTCCACTTAACAATCATCTTCTGCACAATTGCCCAAGAAGTCATCTGAATTTGTTAATCAGACCATGCCACATCTTTGCTTGAAGTTCTGCTATTACACACAACAAGAAAGTCTGTGCACACCCCTGTCCAAGGCCTAGCAGGGTCCTTGCACCCTCTCTGACTTTTCATCCTATCCTAGCCAATGAGCTTCAGGGATATACCCATTTCCCCGCAGCCCCAGCTGAAGCCCCTAGTTTTTACATGGGCATGGTGGATCCAAATTCGGGTCCTCGTGTTTGTCAGTATGCACTTTACTGATGAAGCCATCTCTTTAGCCTTCCTCAAAGGAATTGCACTCCCTGACACATGGGAGAAGGGTCAGGCCAGGTGATGGAGAACAGGTCTCACAGAAGCACTAGCCCATACTGGGATTGTACACTCCGGTTTTGCAAGAGATCATATTGAGAACTTTAGCTCAGGGTGTTGGCATTGCACTGTTTGAGATCCTTTCTCACAGTTCACGCCCCCCTTGAGGATGTTTGCAGAGTATCAATTACTTCCTAGTGTACTTTGGTGCCCTTCCTGGTCTTATGTAAGTAGTTAGAATTTCATTATTTTTGTCAAGAAAGTTGAGCAGGGTGGGCACCACTGAGGGAAAAACTTGGTGCTCTGGCTCTTAGTTGTCATTGCCTCGGGATAGGGGGAAGGTGGTGGCTGGGATGCTGTCTGTCCTATCTTCTTGTAACTCTAGTTCTCAGGCCTTAGAGTCCCATGACATGATAATGTGGAGATTGTGGTGTCACAGACCTTGCGCATTTAACAAGAACAGAAGAGGAGGGAGGAGAGGGCCGTGTTCAGGGTGGCTGCTACTTTTGGACCCAGCTGTGTGCAGAATGACATACAGCTGAGAGCATGTGTTTCACAGTCATGAAGACAAGATTTAACTCCTGCCTCTGCCCCTTGGCTCAGGGAATAGAGGACCACAGTACAGACATCAGATGTGGATGAGCATGGAAGGAAGTGTGTACATAGACTTTTACCTCTTGCATCTTTATCAGTATCTGAGACTCAGCTTCCTCATCTGCAGACCAGAGCAGCATAATAAATGATAGAAAGTGTGGGTATCCCAAGATAGTGCCAGAGACATGGGAAATAAGTGGCATATAAAAAAAAGACTATCATTAATGAGAACACAACTTCTCGTGTGCAGGTGATAAAGTCATTGAGTGCTGTTTTCAGCTGAAGAGAGGCCAGGCAGGGTCTTTGTCCTCATGGAGCTTGCTCACATGGAGATGGACAGTCTTCAAAAAATCACAGCAGCTGGGTGGGATTGGAAGTGTGGCCTGTCTGGGAAGGAGGTTGGAATGAGGAGGGATGGGGCAGGGGAGGGGAGACCTATTTAGTGAGGGTGTCGGGGAAAGACTTCTCTGGGGACATGAGTTGGACCTGAGATCTATAGGAAGACCACAAGTCGGCTGACCAGTATAACATTGCATTCTGGTTGCTCTAAGGGAAGATGATGTGGGATGAGGGATGTTTTTTCATAAGTAATTCCCTAGAGGGCACTGCTGTTATGGTAAGGCTCAATCCTCACACCTAGCCGACTCTCTAGTCCTTACATGAGTGAAGGACCTGGGAGGCAGAGAAACCAACTCAAGCTTCCAGCCAGGCCCTGGCCAGACTGCTACCTAAGTGGGCTCTCCCTTCTCAAAACTGCCCAAGATGCCAGCTCCTCCAGAGGCTGGCATACCTGGAGAACAGTAGACCTAACACAGGCACACTTCTCCAGCATTCTGAGTAGCTTTCTTCAGCACTGGCATTTTATTTTATATTTTTTTAAGGAGGGGTGGCATTTTGAAAATATGATGACTGCTTCAGTTTTTCTTTAAAAAACACAGTTTAAAAAGTGGCTCCTGGTACCAGAATTATTCTGGACTCCCTAAGGCTGCCCTTTGACCTAATGCCAAAACGTTTGCCTAGGGAGGTTGGCTTCCTAGCATTTTGACTAGGATAAAATTGATCCTCTCTCTCTCTCTCTCTCTCTCTCTCTCTCTCTCTCTCTCTCTCTCTCTCTCTCTCGTGTGTGTGTGTGTGTGTGTGTGTGTGTGTGTGTGTGTGTGTGTGTGTGTGTAGGTACACATATTCTTCTTTCTGCATCCACCTGTATGTCTGAGAAGGCCAGAGACTGATGGCTAGTATCTTCTTCTCCTCTCTACCTTGTGTTCTGAGATTGTCTCTCCCTGAACCTGGAGCTCTGTCACTGATTCAGCGAGACTGTTTGGTGAGCAATCTTCAAGGATCTACTGCCTCCACCTGCCCACTGCTAAGATTATTCATTTTGTCTTTCTGTTGTTTTTACAATGTATAATTTTTGACACCTTTTGTCAGAGATTAGGTGGCTGTAACTGTGGGTTTACTTCTGAGTTCTTCATACCATTTGTTCCTGGATCTTGCTCTGTAGACCAGGCTGACCCTGAACTCACAAAGATCCACCTGCCTCTGCCTCCCGAGTGCTGGGATTAAAGGCGTGCGCCACCAAGGCCCGGCCATGCTGTTTTGATTACTATGGATCTGTTATATAATTTGATATCAAGTACCAAGGTAGCTCCTGTTATGAATTATTGTTCTGGGGGACCCCCAAGAGTATCCCACTTGTTCAGGGAAACATGCCGGCATGCTGGGCAGATGCAGTAGCTGCAGAACACAGTCACTCACATGAGACACAGTCACTCACACCCCTGCTCTGCATCCACATGAAGAGAGTTTAATTAGAAAGATATAAAGATAGAGAAAAAGAGAGAGAGGAGGAGAAAGAGGAGAAAAAGCGGAGGAGTGCACATCTCATGGCAGGTTAGGGGGGAAAGGCAGAAGAGAGAGGAAGGGGCAGAGTTTTTCCTTAAAATGAGGCTTTTACATCAGGATGCAGGGTGGCCCCCAAGGTTGGGACTTCAAGGGGATGGGTCAGAATGTTAATATTCATCCATTTTTATAAAAAGAGGTGAGTTATGGGAGCAAGTGGGTGAGCTAGGGTGCTGCACTCTCAAGGCTGCTTCAAGCTGACAAGGGCCCAAGTGGGGAGGGGGAAGCTGGGAGTCACACACAGCAGGAGGCAGGAGTGAGGAAGCATAGTTAGCTGTCAGCCTGAAAATCTCAGATGTGGAGACCTGAGGTGTCTGTTCCTTGAGGTTGCTAGGAGAAAAAATAGATTGTTACCATTGGCTTTGAGCTGGGCTAGCCATGGGAAGTGATAACCATCAAAATGAATGGAGCAGAGAAGTTCTCTGGACATACAGAAGAGGCAAGAGTAAATGAGTAAAACACAAGAGCAGATATGTCCTTCATTGTGACATCTTTGAGAACCAGGTTCATGTGTTTGGTCCTGTGCCTGCCTGAGCCTGGAACTCACAGAGATCCAGAGGGATTTCGGCTTCTGGAATGCTAGGATTAAAGGTGTGAGTGCCACCATTTTCTAGCCTCTGTATCTAGTGGCTGTTTTGTTCTTTGATCCTAGATAAGTTTATTAGGGTGCACAATATTTTGAGGAACACAATACCACCACACAGTCCTCTATTCAGGGGGTTTCCTTTGGACCAAGCATTTCAGCCTATTTTGGACAGGAAACATGAGATGATGTATTCTCTTCTGTAACTCTTCAAGCTGGTATTGGAGTGTTATTTTCAGGGTCCCCAAAAAGGGTGCTGCCCTTAGTAAAGATGTCAGTGAGGTCATATGACCTGTCCATTTTGATATTAGCCAAGAAAACACCTGATCATGTGACTGCCCTTATTTAAGATGACACCTGAGCTCGTGACTGCCCTTACCAATATGGTGGGTGACTATGTGGTCATGTGGTTTTTATTTTATTTTTTGAAAATAAATTGAACAGATAAAGTGAAGCATTTGAAAGTTAGTGAGAAACAAGTTAATGTGTCCATCTCTCAAGGCCCAGTAACAGCAGCAGTAGAGGAAAGGTGGGCTGATGGAAGGGCTTGGCTCTGAGCAGTGGCAGAACACCCAGTGGAGTGGGGGAAGGGCCCTGCACCAGAGTCCTGTCAGTGGAACAGGATGTCCCAGCAACACAGCCAAGTGACAGAGAGAAAAGACTTAAGAGGTAGAATTACAGACAAGGAGAGTAAGTAGAGGCAAGGGTGTACAAGCCATGTAAAGGAACCTGGTGACAAGTGATGATGTAATTGCTTAGCAGAGTCTGGAGGAGCAGGGAGGAGTTGGCAATGAGGAAGAAGCTGGGATGGGAGTTGGGTAGGCACGCTTTCCCACAATGAGGTATAAGGCCCAGAAGATTGACCTCCACCATCCCAGAGGTCCAGAGGGCCAACCATAATGGCTCAAGATAGCCAATGGACCATGATCAGAAAGGCTGTGTGTGGTGGAATTTAGGTATAGGGTGTCTCCATATACCATCACAGAGTGATGGGGGCCAAAGGGTTTAAAGCCTGAAAGACACATGGTAGCAGTAAGCAAACCAAGAAAAATCTGACCTCCAGCATCCCAGAGAGTCAGCGAGGACTAGAGGATGGTGCAAGATAGCCCCATGTTGTGTACCAAAACTATGAATTATGCATGCAGGAGACATAAGATTGACTGGACCAGGGCTCACATATGGGAGCAAATTTGCTGGTATGCTGGGAAGATGTAGTGGCAGGCTGGGTAGATGCATGCCATCCAGGCATGGCAGCAGCAGCAGCCGCCAGTAATTCACACCCCAGATGCTGCATCCATGCAGAAAGAGTTTTTTAGAAAGATAAAGATAGAAAGGAGAGAGAGAAAGAGAGAGGGAAATTTGAGGGGGAACGCTTTGTGGGAGAAAAACAGAAGAGAGGAGGGATGAAAGGGAGGAGTTCTCCTTAAAGGGAGGCTTTTATGCCAGGAGGCAGGGTGACACCGAGGGGTGGGATCAAGGGGGCAGATCAGATTATCAACAGCGCCAGCAATTCTCTTCTTTCTGCTTAAGATTATTTGACTCTTGAGGGTCTTTTTGTGCTTCTGTATGGATTTTAGGATTTTTTTTTTTTAAAGAATTTCAAGTGAATATTGATAGGAATTGCATTGAATCTGTAATCTGCTTTCTGTTGCATATTCCAAATTGTTAATCTGTCAATCTATTAGCACAGAATGCCTTTCTGTTTTCTACTATCTTCTTCAGTGTGTTATATTTTCCATGTATGGAATGCCATCATCTCTTTTGAGGCAGGGCCTCTTGTTGGCTTGGAACTCATCAATTAGGCTAGGCTGGTTGGCCTGCAAATGGCAAAGAGTCTCCTGTCTCTGTCTCCCCAGCACTAGATTTACATGAATCCGCACATCCAGCATTTTTTGTGTGGGTCCTGGGGCTCAAACTCAGTTCCTCACTTTTGCAAGGCAGGCATTTTTACCAACTGAACTATCTCCCAACATCTCTTCTGTTTCCTAATTTTATTCCTTTAATTTCTTTCTTTGCTCTCATTGTTCAGATAAGACTTCCAGCACTATTTCAAGTATAAGGGGCCACCCCTGACTCATTCCTGATTTTAAAGGAAATGATTATAGTTTTTCTTCATTTAGTATACTGCTGGATATAGGTTTGCAATAAATCATCCTGCTGAGTTATGTTGAGGTGTTCTTCTTCTGTTCCTAGTTTCTTCAGAGTTTTTGATATGAGCTTTGTCCGAGGCCTTCTCTGCCTCTGTTCACAGCTTCTGGGGTCTCTGTCTTGAAGCCTATTTATGTCTTAGTCAGGGTTACTATTGCTGTTATGAAACACCATGGCAGAAGCAACTTTGGGAAGAAAGGGTTTATTCAGCTTTACAGTTCCCCAGCACTGTTTATCCCTGAAGGAAGTCAGGACAGGAACTCAAACAGGCAGGAACCTGGAGGCAGGAGCTGATGCAGTGGTCATGTGCTTACTGGCTTACTCCTCATGGCATGTTCAGCCTGATTATTTATAGAGTCCAGGATCACCAGCACAGGGATATCACTACTCACCATGGGCTGTCAATCACTAATTAAGAAAATACCTTACAGATGGGATCTTATGGAAGACTCCTCACTTGTATTTTTCTCCTTTCAGGTGACTCTAGCTTGTATCAAGTTGACATAAAACTAGCCAGGACAATTACACTTAGTGGTTTGTGTGTGTTGAGACAATCTGGAGCCCCTAGAATGAATCTAATTTGATCGTAGGGTATGATCTTCTTAAATGTGCTCTTGCATTTAGTTAGTAAGAATTTTATTGAGAAGTTTTTGATTTTTGTTCATCAGGGAAATTGTGTTATTGTTATTTATTTGTTATTGTGTCTTTATCCAGTTGTGGTTTTACGGCAATACTGGGTTTATAGAATGACTTCAGTAGCATTCCTTCCCTTTCTATTTTATGAGACAGTTTAGAGAGCATTGGTCTGAACTCTTTTGTTTGGTAGGATTTGGCAGTGAATCTGTCTGGTCCAGGTCTCTTTGTTGGAAGGCTCTATTCTTGTTTCAATCTCACTATATGTTATAGACACACATCTGTTTTCTTTTTCTTTTGCTATGATAAAATGGTCTGACCAAAGAAAGTTGAGGAAAAAAAGAAGTGAGTTTCCTATGGGGGAAAGAGCAGAACCCCACTTTCTGGAACTATGCAGAGTGATGAGATGCATGCTGGGAAATAAGCAAGGCTCCTGGGAGGGTTAGATGCGGCGCCCATGGGAACATCTCCTGTACCATCCTGAGTTCTGCTTGCCATCTTCCCAGGTACAATGCTTTTGTAGAGAGAATAGTGGGAACAGGAAGTGGAAATTGATGGCCAGTGTGGGAGAAGTGCAAGAAGACTAGCATCGGGGGTCCTTGTCCTCGAGGAAGGCAAAGGGACAGGAGTGTGGGACAATGGAAACTGTGGGTTCACCTGGTCTGAGCTAGGTATGACAGTTAATTCTCTATTGCCATGCTAAAACACCATGACCAAGGGAACTGATAGAAGGAAGTTTATTTGGGCATATAGTTCTAGAAGGAAAAGAGTTCATCACCATCATGGTGGGGAAACACAGCAAAAGGCAAAATGCTGACTGGGGCAGTTGAGAGCTCACATCTTGAGCCACCAGCAGGAAATAGAGCCAAGAGGGAGTGTCCTAAGGCTTAGGAATGTCGAAGGTGACCCTAGTGACATACTTTCTCTTACAAGGCCAGACTTTCTAAGTCTCTGCCAATAGCACCAACTGAGGACTAAGTATTCAAATTCCAGAGACTGTGAGGGACATTTATCATTCAAACCACCATGCAAAGATAGTCTAGGAACCCCATAGCTTCAGGGGGTCAAATCTTGTCACTGACCCTTGCTTACTCTGTGGTCTGAATGAACCAGTTTGTCCCTATGAACATCAGTTACTTCCTGTAGTTATCAGGATGTGGTAAACTGTGAAGGAGACCTCATGAGTTGCAGCCTCCTTGACAAGCATTGAGTCAGGGACCACATGGGTGTCACCAGCCCCCTGGCCTCCCCAGGGAGACTAAGCTTTTTAGAATCTTATAGGTGACATCCAGGTGCAGAGCAGCAATTGGAGGGCTAAGTGAGAATGGAGAAGATATGGGCTCCAACTGCCCCTGAGGAAGAGAGAGGCAGGAAAGGGCACAGCCACCTGAGCCTGTCAGCCTATGCTCCTTCATCTCTTTAAACAGGGTGATCCTCATTCTGCACCAGTTCTTAGGACCACTGAAGAGACTTGACAAAAGTCTGTGTGAAGTTGTATTCTAGCATGGCCTCATCCTACTGCCTATGTGGTGCATAGTTGGTCCTCAATACACTTTTTAAACATGTAGCTGGATGGTGGGCTTGTGCCACAGACACAGAGGGACTGTTTGGCCACTCTCTCCATGCTTCCACAATGCTATGCATAAAGAAAATCTGTAAGGTATGTGCTGATGGCCCTTCCAACTCTGGATCTCTCTCTGTCACTCAGTTTCCATCTCAGTCCACACATACCCCATAGCTTGCCAATAACTCCTATTGCAAGAACTGTGAGAAGGCATTCATCAGGATGCAGTGGGATTTTTATTTCAGTAGTAGTGATAACAGGTGTTGATACCACTGAGAAAAGAAGAGAGTCTGGGCTCAGGCACAGTTTGTGTGGCTCATAGACAAAATTATGAGAGGAAGATGCCACAAGAAGTCATATGAAGCCATTGGGCACCAACCTGGAAAGAGAACACAGGGCTTCAGAACATTGGCTGTCACAGACAATGATTGGGCACAAACTGGCCTGGCCCTGCTGTCTTCACTCCTTGCACAATGCCCAATATGGCTGAGGCCATGGAAAAGAGAGTCAGCTGTGGATTTGTGGTCTAGTTCTGGCACCTGACTCGAACCCCTTCTCATCCCTTCTGGAGCACTGGAAGGTGGGAAATGATTGAGTAGAGGCCAAGCCTAAGTTAGGGTGAAAGTTCAGTCTACAGTCATGTGTCTGTGTACAAAGTTAGAGCTCAGTCACTAACTCCTTGTAAAATGTTTGAGAATCCAAGACCCCAGGTCAGTCATGATCCAAGCTCAGGGTCAAGGTAGTACTCAACATCAGAGTTCATCCTGGAGTCAGGATCAGGTTGCAGTTTCTCTTGTCTTGTGACAGAAGCCTAAGCCTGGCCTTGGCTTCCTGACGAGCTGATGTGACAGAGTGCAGAGTCTACCTGTGGGGTTTAATGAGAACAGCCACTATAGGCTCATTTGATGGAATATTTGTTCCCTGGTTAAAAACTATTTGGGAAGAATTAGGAGGTGTGGCTTCATGAGTGGAAGTATGTCACTAGGGATGGGATCTGAGGTTTCAAAAGCCATGTTCTTCCCAATCTCACTGTCTGGTAGTTGTATCTCCAGATATAAGCTCTCAGGTACTGCTTCAGTGCCAGCCCTGCCTGCCGACTGCCATGCTCCACACCATTGATGGTCTAATTCTCTGGAATTGTGAGACCCATATTAAGTGTTTTATTTCATAATTTCCCTTGGTCATGTTGTTCTGTCACAACTGTAGAAAAGTAACGAGGAATCTATACCAGTAGGATGTCATGACATTCCTCTTTCTGCTCCTTCCTCTTCAGATGGAGACTGGTTTTCTTCCACGCTAGATCAGCTGAAGGAATCAAGTCAAGATCAGCATCAGTCTTTGTCATGGAAAACTGAACAGAAGCCTACCCAGCTCATTACCTTCATCACCTCCCTGAGCCTGTCACTGTGACAATTATGTGACCTCAAGTGTGTCACTGTTCACCTGAAGGTGAGCAAGGACCGTGGCCCTGTACAGACTCTCCTGAGAATCCAATGAGGTAGTGTGTGCAAGACACAGAAGCGTTGTGTAAAGGGACTTTTCCATAGAAGGGTCACCTCCAGGGTCTGTTGCCCCAGCTAACTTGTCAATCAGGGGAGAAAAAGGCTCAAAGAATCCTTCAGGGAGGGGAGGAGAAACTAAAAGCCTGCCTTGGTCAGGATGCAAGGTCCCTGCCTGGGGCCCTCCCACAGCTGTTGTCTTGGCCCATGGAAGGCTCTTCAGTCCCCAGGGTATGACTTACAATGACCTGAATAAGCAGTTTGAGAGGAGCATCACTCATTTCAAGTATCTGAGAGGCAGAGAGAAGGTGAAGGAGGAGAATGGGGAGAGAGAAGGAAAACAGATGAGACTTTGCTGACAACACACTTTCTACCCTCCCAGACAGAGGGGCTCATTTCCAGGACCTGAGAACAGTAAACATTAGCAACTGGAACTGTGAAATTGTAGCATCCTGAATCACAGCTGTCCCAGGCTTTTAAGTACCCACTACCTCAGGATGTCTGAGGTTCAGGATCTGGAGATCTAGCATCCAGAACATTAACATCCCAGACTCCTTAAACCTTGAAAGAACCCTGGAAATTCAATCCCCTCAGAAGGCTTAAGCCTTTGGGGAGCTCCAGTTCCCAGTTCCCTGTAGCTTCTCATTCACAGGTACTTCAACAGTCATTTAATAAAAGTCTGTTGATCACATGAGACATTAGCCTAAAGGGCACAAGCAGTGATGGATGTGGGAAACAGCTCAAGGCATCATCTGTGATTTCTGCCTCCTCTCTCTGCTGCCCAGCAATGGAGGAGGACTAGGTGTCCACAGACCTCCCAAATAGAAATCTGCACCTCACAGGAGACAGTGTCCTGAGCACACAGCCACACCTACAGATACCTCTCCTGCCCATATCAGGCTCTAAGTACCAAGAGCTGCTGGAGGACTCACCTGGTTTTTCATCGGAAAAGACACTCTCTCTATCACGAAAATAGATACTCTGTCCGTGAAGCTGTCCATCATGAGGTTATGTCTGCAAAAAGAGGGACTTACAAAGCTTGGTTAATATTTCAACATGGCTGAGATTCCTCTTGAGGTCAGGTGACCCACAACTCTGCTCCATTGTCTCATTATTGTTGCCCAGTGGCTCATGTCAGGATGGACCATCAATGAGCATCTTAACATTTCATTCCTATGTATCTTTTTCCTCAGTGCCTGGGTACTCATCACAACCCTTACACAACATCATTTACTCAGCCCCCACTTACTCAGCACCAGGATGAGCTTTGGGATACCTGGCAAAAAATATTCTGCCTTTAACTTCCTTCATACACAAGTCTCACTGATGTGGTCTCCTCCCCTTCAACTCTCCTCCAGTTGTTATCCCCTGAGGTTCCCATCCTGAGTGTTCCCTGAAAGGAGGGTTTGCTTTCCTGTGCCCTGCTAATATGATGGTCTGTGTAGGGCTCCTCATTTCCCTTGAACTCACTGATAGACCAAATACTCCCTGCCTCCCTTGTCCTCAGCATATGTTTAAAGGGACAGAGAGCCTGTGTGTTTTCACCAAGTCATTGTGCTGAGCCTGATCACATAGCGGATATTTGACTAGCCGAATTAGTAAAGGGGTAGGGAGTTATCTCTGTCCAAATATCATTTTCCCAGTAGGCATGAGTGCCCAGTTCCATCCTTAAGACCTTCTTAAGTAGGAAAGAAGGAAAAGCCAGGTGAGAGCAAACCCTTGTAATCCAGAGCAGTGAAGACAGACCTGGGTAGATTCCTCAGCGGGCTTAGCCTACTTGGTGAGCTCCAGCCACTGACTCTTGTGCATGTGTGCCTGCACACAAACACCCATTCCTTTCTTACAAAAATAAACAAAGAACAGGTCCTATTAAATAGTGTGACATTTGGTCTGGTGTTACCCAACTATGACCCCACCACTCAGGAGATAGAGGCAGGTAGATCTCTTAGATTGAAGCTAACCAGAGCTGTATAGTGAGACCCTGTCACAAATGTGTGTGTACACATGACAACAGAGACAAGTACTCTGAAGGACATGAGGATATTCTTATAAGAAAAAGAGAAGGTTGGGTGGTGGTGGCACATGCCTTTAATCCCAGCATTTGAGAGGCAAAGCCAGGAGGATCTCTGTGAGTTTGAGGCCAGACTGGTCTACAGAGAGAGATCCAGGTCAGGCACCAAAACTACAGAGAGAAACCCTGTCTCAACAAGACCAAAGAAGAAGAAAAAGCAAAGAAAGCTAGTAAAGGCCCTGAAAGTTGAAAAGAGTCAGTGAATTTGAGTCAGTTGAGAGATATTTTACAAAATTACAAATTCTATGCCAAGGTCCTGTCTAAGGAAAATGCTCATCTATGGCACAAAACTTAAGACAATGTGTTTAACGTAGGGCAAGAGGAGAGAGTCTTCACGGTCATAGAGATGCTGACCCAGTAGAGCAACATGAGTTTCCTGGGTCTGCTGGGCAGAGCAGTGTCTAGCAGGACCAATATGTTTTTATTACATGCCCAAACTGTGGTCCTGTCTTTGACTTGAGATCAGAACTTCGGTAGAGGGACGATGGGTGACCTCAGTTCATGGTCATCAAGTTTGAATTAGAGGCCATCCTTGTATTCCTGACCAAGGTTTCTTAGCCCCAGCCCTTGGCTTGCAGGTGATGTTTCCTCTCCCAGACACTGGGTAGCATCACCTGTCCCCACCTTGTACCTGAGGCAAACTTTCTTTTCCAAGAATACAATTGAAGATGCAGATTTTGAGGATCAATGGAGATCAGTGATAGGAAATGTCAGGATTAGTATGCCAAGATGTCACTGTAGATTTTTGCATTGGCAGAGAGTAATTCATGCAAATAGGGCCCTTGACAGCAAATAATTTTCACTTTGGTGTGGATATAAATGTTAACATCTTCAGATGCACAAGGCACACTGACCCAGCTGAAAGTTGCAAATGCATGATTATGGCTGTCAGGGTCCATCCTTCTGCCTCAGCAATGGAATGGAGCAGCCCATAGACTCAGTGTGGATCTCAAGATTCTTGAGCACTTAGCGAGTTCCAGGCTCTCAGCTGAACTTGTGTGTTTTCTCATGTCTTCCTCCCAGAATCTGGTAAGTATAGGTCTCTACTGTTCTATTGCACAGATGTGGAAACTGAGGTCTCAAAAACTGCAGTGTGACAGCACTGACAGTAGAGACAGAGTATATCCTTTAGTCTGGTCTGACTGTGTATTCCACCATCTGCTTCCCAGGTGCAGGGACAGGATTAAAGTCAGGTCCCAAAGCTGCCCTGAGAGCCCAGACTGCTGGGATGGATGAGTCTTACCTGCCTGTTAAGTCAGAGATGTCCTTCATTGTTTCATTTGAGCATTTCCACATGGTCACACTAGGCAGGCTGTTCTGGCTCTCTCTTTCAACCCTTAATGAAACTTCACATTCCAAGGCAATGGTGGTGATGTCCCTGGGATTATCATTAGGCCTGCAGAAAATAAAAGTCACACTGAACACATGACTACAAGGCTTTGCAGGCTGCCCTGGTTTTCATCATCTGAGTGGATGCAATGATGTGTGTCTGAAGGCATTGTCAATTCCATCTAGGTAATGTCAACATGCTACCTATTCTCCACAAAATTTATGCACTTGTATTAGAGTTCTCTGTGTCTTGCATGTCCTGCACATGTGAGCTTTTCCCTTGGCATTAGACTAAGAATGCAGATAATTGGTAACATATGTGACACAAATTATCTGTGTTCAGTTAAAGAATTACCCATGGTTTAACCAATGTAATCAATACAAGAATGCTGGGAGATAAATCGCACTCTTTTCAGAGTGAGGAGACCTGGGTATAGTGAGGTTAAGTAAGTACCCAAGATCTCACAACTCATGGCTGCATGATTGCATGGACTTCATACCGGCCCTATGCCCCCCACTGCTGTTGATGGAAGCCAGGCTGTCACATGTACTGGACAAGTGCTCTACCTGAAATATACCCCCAGTCTCTGAAACTCTTTTGTACAGGTCCTTTACTTGGTCTTTTCCTTATCTCTCTTTTCAATTTAAAAAATTTTAATTGTATCTTACTTGTTCATCTAGTCTATCCATAATCTCTGAGTTCTAGTTTCTATGAGAAATCACATCTCAAAAATTAATGTGTCAAAAGGTTGAGGCAGATTCCTGATTTTTGCCTCTGACTTCCACCATCACTTGTGAGTACATATGTGAGTCTATATACACACATATGCACACATGCAACAACACACGGAAGTATGTTGCCTAGACCATTCTTTTGAAAGAGATTTACCATGGCCTGTTTTCACTAGAATACTTTAAAGATTGGGTTTTTAGGCCTCAGAGTGTCTCCCCTTTTACAGATAATGAAACGGAGGGCAGAGGTCATAAAGTACCTGGGAATGAAGTGCCTAGTCAAAATGGCCAGGTCACCACACCCTCTAAATCCAATGGCATCTACTCACATAAGCACAGAAGCATCCACAGGCAGGGACCTCTTCATTTGTGTGCCATTCTTTTTGGTGTACAGGCCAGCTTTCACGTCCGGGATAAACAATTCTTTGAGTTGAGTCCTGCACAAACCACAAGTGCTCTCTAGTCATTCCTCCTGCAATCTTTGAAGTCTCCTCACCACCCTCGTGTCCTCACTATGTCCTGTTCAGGAATGTGAGCCTCTATATTCTCAAGGATAGTCACAGAGCCAGGAAATCAATAGACAGCAGAGCCAGAACTTGAACCCAGGACTGAGTGACTCAAAACTCTTGGAAGTCACTACTTGGGATGAGTTGGGTGAGGATTCCAGTTCCTTGTCCCTGGAAGGAACTTTGACTTTCACTTTTAGCTAAATTTAAGGATGACAGTGTTATTCTTAGAGAAAGGCTTTCCATACCACCATGAAGGTGGAGATGTGGACAAATGGAAGTTCACCTTGAGCCTGAAATTACACACTGTGGGAAAACAGATGTGTGAAGTGTCCAAACAGGGCATGTAGCCAGCCCTCAAACTTATTCAAGATCTAATGTGCTTTGTCTCAGAACTCCTTAGCTCTGTGGAGGAGACAAGTCTTATCAATGAGTCTTTGATCTTGAACTGGCCTCCCCAGAGGGGTTATCCCTTTTCTGGGAGCAAAGACTCACCAACTCACCTCTTATTATTCATAAATAAAGAGAAGTTAAATCTGTTGTTTTTCAGTGTGGTCTTAGGTACTTGAACTTTGTTCTCGATTGACCTGTCCCGTAGATGCTCTTTCTGAGTGAATTCTCTTGGCACATTCAGAAAGGTCACTGTCAGAAAAGTCATCATCAGTGTCTGCACCACTAGGGAATTATCTCCTATCCTCCTGGTCTCAGAGATGTCAGTTTCCCTGAGCTCTTTCATTAAACCTCTGCCACAGCTCCATTGTTCAGAAGAGGAGCCTGATTCCTAAGATGATGTATGCCTGTTTTCAGGGATGCCTTGAGGATCTGTTGCTCTTGATGAGTTTGTTGTGTGAGTTTGAAAAACTTAGTCAAGCACTTGAGAGAATAAACCAAGAAATGGAAAAATCTAGAATCAGGAAAAAAAATCATAGAGGGCAAATATTGCTCCAAACATTGTACGTTGGAAATAGGAGTCCCAAAATGACAGCTTGGTGTCAGGCCCAGAGAAGAATAATTGAAATTGTAGCAGGACTGTAGAGTGTCCTAAGAAGATCTCAGAGAGCAACTGGGAAATGCATAGAATAGGTGTCATGTGCCAGACCTAAAATGTGAATGAATAGGGATGTCTATGCAGAATATGTCTCTAATGTGTAATAAAGAAATTATTAAATGGCCCTATTTTTAAAATGAGCCATGACTTAAAATGACACTTTAACATATTGATTTTATAACAGTTTTGACTTTTAATTTCTCCGCAGTTTGTATCCTGCTTCATTTATTAGTTTAGATGGGAATCATGATGTCATAACTGTTTTGTCTCACTTTAACAGTGATGTTTCAATTCATCCTTCAGCTTTATTTATTTATTTATGTAAAATTATTTAAATAATAAAATTATTTAGCTGTAGGTTGAATAATTTTAAAGTTATATAAAGTTATATCAAATAATTTCATACACCTGTGAAGATTAGCCTTGTTTCTGTAGACTGGTTTACTGTTTTGTATTGAGTATCTTTATGTGCTGTTGAAAGGTTTCATATCTTCCATTGGGGTCTTTGTAATACATACATGCATGCATACATACCTACATATATACATGCATACATTCATACATAAAAATATACAAGTGGGCTTGACATTTTTTAAGTAAGGACTTCATGTATGACCATATACTATCGGTGATTTTAATCCAGTGTTGAGCTGGAGAGTTGGCTCAATAGTGCTTGCTTCTATTGCAGAGAACTAGAGCATCAGCACCATACTGAACAGTTCATAACCATCTGTAACTCCAGGGGATCTGACACCCTCTTCTGTCTTGTGTGGGCATTCACACAGATGTGAACACAGAGACACATACACATGAATAAAAATAAAATCTTAAAATCATTTTCAATAAATCATAATTTCAATACTGCATCTTGGCTCTGTCCTGACACAATAATTTTGACATGACACTTTATATTATGTAAACCAGTAGTAAATATATGAAAAATGAGAGGATAGTTAGAGAAATGCAAAGTGAGATGAGTCACAGTCTCTCATCTCTGATTATGGCAAACCAGTTAAAGGTGTCTGGGTTAGTGCAAGAGGGCGGTGTGGGAGACAGGGTCCCTCAAACTGCTAGAGAAAGTGAATAGGGGAATGTTTGTCAACAGTTCATATAAATTAAAATATAAACCTTAGACATTTTGAAATCTCACTTTGAAGAATTTATCCTGTGCAAAATATTCTATTAGGATATGATGTCAATGCATTGGTTACATCTAAAACTATAAATGAGTGACAGGAACTGAAAGGCTGCACATTTCTCAGTAAGCCACCAAAAATGGGCAACACCACCCCCTCCCAGCACTATCTGGTATTGCACGTGTGGTGTTTATTAGGGTGACTCCTAGAACTAGCTGGTGTAAACTTTACTGTCTCATTTCCAGAGACAGAATTCAGAATGTCCAAATTAGTCAGGTTAGTGCCAATATTACCTGAAAGTGATGCTGAGGTCCCAGTGAGCAGGACATACAAGACAATAAGGGTCCCAAGTTGGATCATCTTTGTTTCTTACACCTGTATTGTCACAGAGGAAGAAAAGGAAAGAATTATCCACATTGAACACCTGTCACTCTCACACTTGACCTTCCAAGAAGACATATGTGCTTCTGTTCATAGTAGGTAAAAAATGGAACCAGCAGAGATGGCCACCATTGCCAGTGAATAAAGAAATTGAGGCCAAGTGCACAAGGGAGTTTTGTTCAGCCATGAAGAAAAACGAAATCATGATATTTCTGGGAAATGAATGGAAAAGGAAGTCATTGTGCTAAACAAGATAACCCAGATTCAGAATGGCAAAAGACCCCATTTTCTGTCTTGTACAAATGAGATTTAAAATTATGTATATATATATATATATATATATATATATATATATATGTGTGTGTGTGTGTGTGTGTGTGTGTGTTTGAACATGTTGAACATGTGTGAGGTCATAATATAAGGAGACCATGAGAGAAGAAGAAATCCTAAGGAAAGAGAGGAGGGGAAGGAGACAAGCAACAAAGAATGCTTGTGACTGGAAGGTAAATGGAAAGAAGAAGAGATTAGCTTGTGGTTGAGGTGAGGAAGGACAGCAGGGGAGGGAGAGGGAGAGCAACTAAGTGTGTAGGAAAACGCCACAGTGAACCCCACTAATAGTGAATTTAGAAACAGCAGACACAACGACATACAATAATAACTGAGAACAACAGTTGGTTTGTTCTGGAGATGAGCTGGCAAGGTTGGAGGGAGACAAACTTTAGAGACACAGCCAGGGTGTGGAGGAGCGGTGCTTGGAAAGACAAGCTGCCCCAAGCTCTTTATGTCAGGTCCTTTGTGCTTGCTGCCTTCTCAGCTTGAAACATACTTCCTCCTTGATCTGTTACCTAAATCTGGTCTCTTGTTTCAGGGAAACTTCACAGCTTCTGTGAAGCCAGCTTCAGACCCTCCCCAGAGAACAGTTCAAGGCTCCCAATACCAGGTTCCATCAAGCTTGGGGCCACACTGTCCTTAGTGAAACAGCAATGGCTTGTGTCATTGTTGAGCCTAGACTCCAGGAAGAAGCCTTTCTCCATACACTGAGACAAGGCATTGATGAGTAAAATCTGATCTGTCAACAGAATCATTAACCTAGGTTGTCATTAGTCAGACACAGTATCATCTATGTCTTCAAATCCATTAGAGTCAAAAATTTCCTAGCACAGACAGTGCCTTCCCTCTGCTTCTTGCTCCAAAGCCTCCTGAAGACCTTCATGTGGGAGTTTACATGGGGGGACTACTTACTGGTATGGAGGAGGATGCACATAAATTACTTGTTTCTCTTCACAGTCTCCTGGGATGCTTGGGTCACAGGGGCCTTATATAGTGGTCACAGGATTAGAAGTAATTCCTCATTTCAGGATGTTCTCAGAGGACTCCAAAGTAAATACCTAAGGTTAGTCAAGATATTCCAACCAAAAGGTCAAAGAGCATGCTTGAGTGGCTATGATGGATAGTGATGACCTTGTGTCAACACTAAGACCCAGAGTTGTGGAACGTGAGGCTGCCATGAAGGGGTGAGCTCAGTGTGAGCTGGGAAGAAGACCCAGCATGGATGAGTAGGAGGGTGTTTTGGTGGGAAAGCTCACAGTGTTTTCCTAGGCTAGTCCATTTCATCATTTGGAAACTCAGAGGTAAAGACAGCTCTTTGTGGTCATGCAATAAGTAGAGTAGAATTGTGGCTCCCACATAACCTGCCCATCCTTCCTTTGTTCCTTTTCTGCATTTGAATACCCTTGTGATCACTGGTAAGCAGACCTAGCCTCTAAGAATGGGTGCTGTGACCTATCAATCACAAGAACTCACCCTACCTTTCTGTCTCAAGTACATGTATTTAATACCAGATACCTAGATGATTTTGTTTAATGCCTTCCCCAAGAATGTTATTGCTCAGTGTAGAAAATTACAGCAACATTAAAAACAAAGGAGGAAAATAAGTGGGATCATGACCACTGTGCTGTCCATGGTTAGTGTTTCTTCTTAATGGAGACATCAAAGCTGGTTGAATAATTCTCATCCTTCTTACCTTGATAGAGGACATGTGTATAGCGTGATTGTGTGACCAATTGTTGTCATTGCACAGGAGATAGATGTTGTATGAACACATAAACCAGGATGGCTCTGGGCAGAGAGAGAGGAACCCGGGTTCCTTCAGATAAAACAAAGAAGAGGGGAGAATTAGGATATGAAATGAAAACTCATGGACTTCATCTGACTTAGGTTATAGCAGGACCCAGGTCCTTAAATGATGTCCTTTAATTCATGTTCTTAATAATGGCTTTATTCTCTGGTGAACTTTGGCAGATTGTTATAGTTGAATAACGTATGGATGAAGACAGACAAGGAGGTTCTGTGGACACTCCTCTCCTGTGTGGTTGGAGATATTTTTTATTGCCATCAGTGAGCTTGTGACTTAGATTCCTTTTTGTAGGCAGAAAATGTGTTGTTTTCTTCATGTTAGCCCATGTCTCTTCTTGAGTCTGTGAGATGGGTCAGCAGAAGAGGAACTTGCTGCATAGGCCCAATGACTCATGTTTGCTTGGCAGAGCACACAGGAAAGTGAAAGAGGTGCCAACAACTTCTGACAGTCATGCTCTGACATCAACAGGCACATTGTCACAAATGACCTTCACTCACACAGGTACATCATCCAGACACATAAACACACAATAAAAGCAAAAATATAAATATTATAGAGATGTTTCTTAGGTCACATAGATAGATTGTGGACTCAGACCAAAGCTGGTATCTGGCCTCCCTAGGATGTCAGGGACATAAAGAGCTGAAGTATAGGACTCAGGGATGACTGCCATCTTACATTTCGTGAGCGCATCCTGTTCTGACCTTAAGAGCCCATGCTGCATCTCCAAAGCCTTATGTGCACAGCTCTTCACAGTGTGGATTGCAGAAGCATAAACCCAGTTAAGCTGTTCTAGCACACAGCCTCTGGGTGAGCAATGAATAGGACTCAGTCTCCCTGAAGGTAGATGAAGCCATTTGCCTGCTCTTTGATCTTTAGTCCTGATACACTTTGTTAGTCTAGTCAACAGGAGGTAAGTTTCAAATCCTCATTTTTGATCGGAAGAAACAGGTTTCTGAGAGGCCCACAGGTGTCAAGGTTGTACAGATTTGGAACCCAGTGCTTGGGTCCTTCCACCTACAGCAGCAGCAGCAACAGGGTTTCAGGGCAGGACTGTCCCTAGGCCTGTACAGCCTGTTTCACACAGTACCATTGTTTGAGTTGGTCGCCAACGGTGTGCCCATGTCAAGTCAGAGCAGCACAGAGATAAGTGGGATGTGGGGATAGCACAGAGCGGGTCACTGCTATTTACTAAGTCCTCAGGCCCAGTCATCAACACAGGGTAACCATTGCAGAGGACATCATGAACTTGTGATTCTCAGAGCTCTGGCAGTCAGAGCCTGCTCTGGCCTTTCATGGCTTGCTTCTGTATGGAGACTCTCTAACTGTCTTCCTGTCACCATGTTTCACTCATCCATGAATACTCAGTTGCCAGCTATGGGGCACAGATCCATGGGCCATGCTGAAATCTTGTTAGGAGGGTTTTCCACAGCCAAGGAACACAGCTGGAGTTGGAGGTGGTGACCTCATTTGCCTTAGCTGCTAAATAATTTAACTCACCACTTGTACCCAGATATTTTTGGCTTTATGGGCAGGGAAGTGTGTATGGCACCATGATCTTGGTGAGGGGACTTTGAGCGGTCTGTTCAGAACCTCTCACTAGGCTTAGGAGGACCTGGCTTCAAATCCTCACTCTACGCACTCCTGGCTGCATGACCTGGGAAGGGGTTCTTTCTTCTCTGTAAAGTATGATTGGAAACTGCACCTTACCTCCCTGCTATCCATGTGCAGAGAAAACAGGTGGGAAACACATGTGAATGTCCTTATTGGGCAGGCTGAGCAAACAGCTGACAGAAATGTCTGCAATTACATTACATAGCACACACAAAGGGCTCTTGTTAGGGAGAAGTTGGTCTATCAGAGGCTATCTAGCCCTGTGCTGGGTCTTCTGAATCACCTTGGAAAGAGCATCCCTCTTTGTGTACAGAACGTCTGCTTGAATGTAAAGTACTTGTCTGTCAGGGTCAATGACTGGGCAATAAGTGTTGTGGGATGAATTTCTGATTGAAAGTCTCCTGTGAAGGTTAAGCATTCTCTGTTCTGGGCTAGGACATTATATTCCCAACATGTGATAATCTCTAGTCATGACAGCTTCCTGGTCCCACTTACCCCAGCACTTAAGTTGTTCCTAACATAACTCAGTGCACTGTTTGGAAAAGGCAACTGAGATCAGAGAGGCCAATCTTGAGGCTGGGGTCACATGGGAACCTGGCTTGGATGTAGCCTAGAGGCTCTGCTTCCTAGATGTCCCTTACCGAGAAGGACAGAAGCATTCCCCAGGCCTTCTCACAGTACAGCATACACAGATGTGTGCCACCACTCTCCTAATGCCATGTTGTTTTTAAACTGTGGCAGATTCTCTATTATGGAGTTACACCCCAACCTGCAAAGTCTTTTTTTGAGCCCAAGGTATAGAGCCAGAGTGACAGAGCCAGAGAGAAAGTTCATTTACTTTACTCCATTCTCACATATAAACCACCTGCTTGAAAGTTATTGTGAATAAGGAAGACAACGGTAGAAAAATATGTTCAAGCAGGTGCCCTTTTATCACAGTGAAACTAGCAATTAGTGAAACTATATAACCTAGTGTCTGAAGATATTTAATTATACTTTTAGCAATGTTGACATTATCACGGTGACATACTTGATTTACCCTGCACATTGAGCAGTAGTTGTTTTCCAGAACCCAAAATACAGCTCACAAGTGCCTGTGACTTCTTGTCCCTGGGGATTCACAGTCCTCCTCTGACCTCCTCACGACATTACACATACATGGTGCACATAAACTCATGCGAGTGATGATAATTACACACACAAAAAAAAAACAAGTAAATCTTTAAAAGAAAATAACACATAACTCTAACCTTGTTTACACATTGCCCTCAGGCCCTCTCTTGGAAGATGGGAAGTAACCAAGGGTCTTGAACCCTCTTGCCTGGGATTTGCATCCTCTTGTTCTATGGAATTGTCCTTGAGCATTTGCTGAAAATTTTCAAAGAAGCCAAAAAGTGGGCCCAGAAGGAGTTCTTGGTGGTTCTGGGTCCTCTGAACTGCTTGTTGTCTGGGTGTCTGCTTTTTCCATCTTTGTCACTAGAGCTGGCTCCTGAACTACAGTGGGGGACAGTTGTTTGTGGGAGAAAAGAAGGGTGAGAGAAAAGACAAAGCAAGGTGATGAGATGGAGAGAGGAAATGAAAGAATTACAGGCAGGGTCTGAGGGAGGAAAGGAGAGAGTGAAGGAAGAAAAGAAGAAAAGGTGGAGGAATAGGAAGAAGAAATGGAGCAGGATACAATGGTGGTGGACATAGCTCTGTACTGAGAGTGTGGAAACTGAAGGCTGGAGCCACTGTCCTTGGTCTCTCCATGTCCTACACAGTGTCCTGCAAGTTCAGTATCATTGGCTGAGCTGCTGGCCACATGAGGATGTGCTAGGCATCCCATAGCTATGGCCAGTTTGTTGAACTTCTTGGTGTTCCTGGTCAACTCCCAGGATTTGCTTTAGATTCTTCCTGAAGTAGTGGACCTGCCTTTAAATATCTGTATGTTCTTCTCTATTTGTTCATCCCAAGAATCTTGTGTAGAACCGTTGTTGCTTTAGATAACTGTCTTTCAACTGTAAAAGATGAAGTGGTTTTTTTTGTTTGTTTGTTTGTTTTTTATTTTTATTTTTTTGTTTTGTTTTTTGTTTTTTTAATGGAGCTGTGAACTGAACTCAGGGCCTTGAGCTTGCTAGGCAAGCACTCTACCACCGAGCTAAATCCTCAACCCCAAAGATGAAGTTTTTAAGTTCTATCCCTGGATTTGGAGACTTCCAGAATCGTCAGTGATCCCCAGTAGTCAGCTCACCACTGAAAGGAAGCTCATCAGCCTCTCCAGCACCATGTCTTCATTGAGGAGGAGCTGAGAGATAGGGAAGCGTTGTTGTTTAGCGGGAAACAGCCAGACAGAAAGATGAATGCTCCATGAAGTCCTTTGCTGGTGAGTTCTGAAAATGAAATCCCTCTAATACAGAATAACCAAAATGATGGTCACCAGGTATGTTGAAAAGAATTGTTGTCACTAGTGTTCTCATAACTTGTGATTTCATGTTCATTTCATTCTAGGATATTTTAATTTCCCCCTTGATTTCTACAATGACCATTGGTCACTCAAGAATTCACTACTGCTACTCTCAGTATTTGTATAATTTCTCTTGCTGTTGATTTTTTTAGTGTCTTTCAATTTTTATCTGAAAGGATGGAAGAAATTATTTTAGTTATCTTATACTTTTAAAGACTTGCTTTGTTGCTTAAAGCGTGGTCTATTTTAGAGACAATTCTATAGACTTTAGAGAAAAATGTATATTGTGTATCAGGTGATTAGAAGGTTTTACAGGTATCTGTTTTGCCAGTGTCCATGTCAGAGGAGCAGCAGGAGATCAGCCCACCAGGAAACAGAACCCTGATGGGTGAATCTTGTATAGGTAATTCCCTAAGGGCCCCGGCCCCAAAATGTTTCTTCTGTTGCTGTGTCTTTGTAGGTTTTGCTGCTGCCATTTTTCTCTGGTATCTGTCACGGTGTGAATAGGTGTGGGGAGATCCCCACTGCCCTTAATGTAGTGTGATCATTCCTGGAAAATTCCCATTCTACTGGCAATTTTATCTGTGGATTATTATGAAGATGATTTTCTTATACGCTGTACTGTTTAACTGAAATAATGATTTTATACAATAATAGTGTTAGTTCAAATACGCTTTTGGTGATTGAGGGTTATTAATAAATACAGTAAATAATCACAATAGAGGTTATTTTAGTGGACAATTTAATATGGGTAAAGATAGGAAAAAATGTTGTCCCTGCCTCTGATAAAGAACAAGCTGCAGAAGATAAAAAATAAACAAGGCAGTGTCACACAGCTAGAACACATGAGTTTCTATTTAGGAGCCACATAGACTCTGGCATAGGGTAATGATTAAGAAAAACAATTGAGTCCCAGTAGCCCAAGTAGCTTAAATTCTTTTAATCTTAATGTTAGGAGATATGTTGTTCACAGGTTTCAGAGTACATAATTTTGAAACAAAGCTTTGACAATAACTTAAGTTTAGACTAGATGTTTTTGTCAAATATCTTTAAGATGAAACATGCCAAGAATACAATCTAAAGTTTAGAAAGGCACATAGTTGAGTGAGGAACACTTTATGGTCAGGGGACAAGAACACAACAGTCCAGTTTTCATTAGCTGACATGTCTATGCAACTTGAGGATCTAAAATAGAGCTGACTGATTATTTTTCATCTATAAAAGTTTTGATTTGTGATTTTTCTAAGATTTCTTATTGGATTACCTCTTGAGATAAATAATAAAATGATTGGTCCTTTCTTTGTAACCACCAAATGCAGCCTGCCAGGGAAAGAATTGACTGAAAAAAAAATACCTTGCTCACTCACACTCTGTTAATCTATAATAAATTGCTTGGACATGAATGTATGTGGGTTTTTGAGACACTTGCTTTTCACTTGTAATACATAAAATGTTTAATAATGTAAGGGATATGAAAAATATTCTGTATTTTTTACTTTTATTCATTGTAATCATTTAATTGAAAAATAGAATGAAAGTACATTGTAATTTTTGTATTGTTTGAAAGGTTCTACTGGGGTTTATAAGCTGTAAGGAAAAAAATAAGGTGCATTAAAAGGAAAACTTCAAGAATGAGAGAAGGAATACACTAGGAAAGAAGTAGAGGTTAAAAAAAAAAGAAGAAGAATAAAGACAAATTCAGAATAAAACCATCAAGAGAGTTTGTGTGTCTTTTCCTTTACTCCCTCAGATAAAAATGTCTTCATTCAATGACTCCATGGAACCCCACCAAACCATGCACTGCTGGAGTCTGGTGCTCACAGTAATAGTACTGTTAAATCTATTTGATCTATGGTCTGTTGAGGTCTGTAGTTTTTATATTGATCTTTTAGTTTTGGTTTCCCATTTAAAAATAAAAATAGTCTGTTGATGTCAGCCCCTCTAATTGTGTCAGAATCCATCTGACCTCGGGTGGCCATTTTCATTTTTATGATTTTCAGAGCACCCACATTTGGTGCACTCATATTTATAATTGCTATATATCCCAGTGAAATGTTTTTTTTTTCCGTTCATGTGTAGTTGATGTATCTCTATTTTGCACCTAATTTTGACTTGAACTTCACTATGCTATCTATTTTTTGGCTTCCACTCACCTGAAAATTTGACTTCCATCCTTTGAATCTCATTCTCAGGGTCTCTTTACTAGTGAGGGTTTTTCTTAAAGAAAATAATCACTTTGATGTATTAGTTCTTAAATGCAGTCAATCAGTCTGCATCTCTTTATTGATGACTTTATGCCATTTACATTTGGAGTTTTCATTGACCTATGTTAATTTGTAATCACTCTGTCTCTGTCCGTCTCTCTCTCTCTGTGTATGGCGTGGGTGTGGGAAGCACAATTGCCACAGCACATTTCCATGTTAGAGAACACCTTTTTGGTGTCAGGTCTCTTGTCTCCTTCTACCTTGTTGAGGCAGTATCTTTAATGTAGTTCCTCTACTCTAGGCTGGAATGAGATTTGGGGCAGTTCTCCGGTTCCTTTCTCCTCTTTTATCTCACGGTAGGAATGCTGGTATCACAAATGTCATCCAGGACATCTGGCTTTTTGTGTGTTCCAGGATGTGGTGGTTTGAATAGAAATGGCCCTCATAAACTCATGTGTTTGGATGCATAAATAGGGAGTGGCACTACTAGGAGATGTGGCCTTGTTGGAGGAAGTGTATCATTTTGGGGGCAATAGTGAGGTTTCATATGCTCAAGCTATACCCAGTGTGGCATACAGTCTCCTTCTGCTGCCTGTGGATCAAGATGTAGAAGTCTTAGCTCCTTCTCTTGCACCATGTCTGCCTGCATGCTGGCATGCTTCTTGCCATGAAGATAATGTACTAAACTGTAGGCAGAAGTTTCTGTCTCATCAGCAGCTCCCAAATAAATACATCGAGGCTTATATTAATTACAAATGCTTGATGAATAGCTCAGGCTTGTTACTAGCTAAATTTTATATTGATATTGACCCATATTTCTAATCTATGCTTTGCTATGTGGCTTGGAACCTTTTCTCAGTATAGCATGACCATCTTGCATCTCTCTGTCTGTCTGGCAACTCCCTGACCCCTCCCTTCCTCATCCCAATCAACTTTTTCTTATCAACGAGAACAACATATTTTCACAGTGTACAGAATTACTCCATAGCACTAAACCTTTGAAAATGTAAGGTAGTTTGAATGAAATGTTTTCCTTTATAAGAGTTGTCATGGTCGTGGAGTCTTTTGAAATCAATAAAACCGTAACTAAGAAGGTGTTACCAAGAGTGGGGTATTTCTTTGATAGGCCTGACCTTGCTTTTATTTGAAGGAATGTGGATTTTGGGACTTTGGATTTGGAAAGCAGTAGAGTGCTTTAAGCAGGGCCCCAAGTAGGCCATGCTAGTAGCAACATGGAAGACAATGATGCTTAATGTGATTTTAGCTGTGGGACTGGGCTCAAGAAGTTTCACAGGATTTTAGTATGCATCCTAGAGACTGTTCTTGTGATATTTTGGCAAAGAATGTAGCTGCTTTTTACCATTATTCTGAAAGTCTTCCTGAAGCTAAAGTGAAGAGTTTTGGATTATTTTATTAGACAGAGGAAATCTCAGAACAGCCTAGTCTTGACTCTGTCATGTGGTTACCTGTGTTCACTTTTATGAAGATCTATAATGAAAAGCAGCAAGCTCAGAAAGGAAAAATAAAATCTACACTTTGAGGAGAAATGGGGCACCAGGAAGTGGAATACAGCTAAATACCATGTTCAGGGAGAAGAACAGAATAAAGATAAGCCTGAAATTGAAAGAGAGTGGTGACCTCAGGGCCAGACCCCACTCAGCTAAGATTCCAACTTGTGAAAATGAATTAAAGAAAAGCGAAAGGAAATTAAATAAAAATTAAAAGAATTAGAGAAAAGCTTAGGGCCAGGTGAGGTGTTGCATAACTAATTCCCAAGTCTGAGGATAGCCTGGTCTACAGAGAAAATTCCAGGATAACCAAACTTAAAAGGTAACTGTTGAAACCAGAAAGCTAGTGAAGATGTAATTGAATGAGGGAGCCATGTTCCAGCCCCAACAAGCAGCAGAACTTGGCTGTTTTGTCCATGTAGTTGTGGCTTTTGAGTCAAGAATAGAAGAAAGGAGTTATAGAGTCTCCCTCCATGACTAAGGAGAGCTGCTGAGTCCAGGTGTGTGGCAGGGGTGTCATCCTTCTACCCCTGTCACATCAGTAAAGCTTCCTGAAGGCCTGGGATGGCTGCTGTGCCCTCATCTGCTCCCACAGAACTTGACACAGTAGCACTTACTGCAACAAATGCATCAATTGATTCACCCTCACCAGGCTATGTTGCTATGAGAAGGTGGTATTTCTGTCTATCATGGGAAGCCTTTTTTCATTATGTACCTTAAATGCCATATTCAGTAGATCTCTCTGAGGGTTTTGAGGGTAGTCACCTAATCTCTTTGTAGATGTAACCGGCTTGTTAAATAAGAAACACAGAACTGATTGCAGAGTTAAAAACCACGAGGTCAGAGCAAGAGCGGAAAACCTTACCCTTCACTGCTTCTGCTGTTCTTCCTCTCCGCAAGAGACCTACTTCTGTGCATCCTGTCTATTTAAAGACTTTCTGTTCTGTTTTCTCATTGGTTGTAAACCCAGCCACATGATCTCCTCATCACTGCCTGTTTGTACAGACCTCCAGGTCTTCTATGGTTGGTATTGAGATTAAAAGCGTATGTCTGCCATGCTGGCTGTGTCCTTGAACACACAGAGATCCGCCTAGCTCTGCCTCCCAAGTGCTGGAATTAAAGGCGTGCCCCACTACTGCTCAGCTTCTGCTCTGGCTTGCTCTGACCTCAAGGCAACTTTATTGACATACAAATAAAATCACATTTCAATACAAATAAAATATCACTATATCTTTTATTAAGTATACTTGATTTGAAACAAACTTTGCTTATTTTTACTTGCTTCAAGCTTAACATAGATATCATATTCACAAAGCTAAAGCTTGTCCTTTGAAATGAATTACATACTTAGCACTATACACTTACTCCCAAGTATATTAAAGAATCTGATCATTTATATGGTGACTGACTCTGTCTTAATTATCTTCAACAGTTTTACAACAGGTTAGTAGCTTTTTATAATATTTGGATTTTACAATTTTGTTACTCTTGAGTTTCAGTCTTTCTTCAAATTAGAATTGAAGATTTTTTTAGTATGCAAATAAAACAATAATCCCTAGATACAGTCTACAGAGAGACTGGGAACCTTACTTTTCCTGATCCATCAATCATGTTCCTTTGTAGAATTTTGTATGACTCAGTTTATCCAAATAGCTAAAGCTTAACAATGTTAGCAAAGACAAAGAGGCCTGACATACATTGTCAAGTCAGGTTTTGCTAGCCTGTTTGAACCTTAGAAATTCATAAACCTTATTCATCAAACATGCTTCTTATCTAAAACTAGTATTGTTTTTTAGAAGCCTGGTTGGTTTTGAACACAGTTAGGAAAGACCTAAGTGTTTAGTTATACACCTCTAAATCAGTTTCTCTTAACCTGAGTAGACTTATACCCTTAAGAATTCATGAACTTTAATTATCAAGTTTGTTTATTAAAGTCCTATTTTCTATAAGCCTCATTCATGATTTGTCCTCATCAGTTATTTTTTTTTCTCAACATTATCCAAATGTCCATCCCAATCCAAAACAGACTGGAGGCCTGCTGTTGCCTCTTTAGTATTTAAAAAAAAAGAAAAGAAAAAAAAGAAGAAGATACAATGGTAGCAGAGGGCTCTGTAGGAATTATAAATTTTATGGGTGTTACCTTAGTTTATACCACGTGGTCACCTTATCCAAGATGACAGTGAAGTCACATGGCATGTCATCTCTTTAACCTTAGTAAAGATGGCTGTCAGCCCCATGGCTGCTTCCATCCTGATGAGGTCATCAGCCAAGATATCAGCAAGCCACATCAAGGTTATTAACCCAAGGTGAGTTCAGCAGGTGCACCCCATTTTTCTTTTTAAAAATCATCTGTTTTCATAAACAGAAGTTGAATCCAAGTTACATGCAAGCATGTTGCAGATTTCTATTAACCCTTCTGTTACTAGTTTTAAGCTAACTTTTTGTTACAGATATTAAAGATTTTCTTTAAAACCACACCCAATGAACTTACAAATTCTGAGATACAGAAGTTTTATGCACTGTTCCTACAAATATTAAGTTAAAGTGTATACTTTAGAAAAGTATTAGAGACAGAAGGGAGAGAAGTATATAGAGAGTCCAATAAAACCTTGAAAGGGAGTATAAGGTAGGCGACAGTAATCCCTATGGGAAATAGTTCACTTTTCAGCTATTTTAATATATGGGATGCCTTTCCCTGTGCTTCTCTGTTTTCTTCTCCTCCCGGTCACACAGCCAGGTCACCTGACTGATCAAGGAAAGACATTTAGAAGAAATTATAAACAGGCATGCTTGAATCTGAAGAGGAAAGTCCATAACCCAACACCAGAGCCAGATTTTAAAAAATAAAGTAGTATAGCATATAATGATTTTTAATATTATACACACCAAAATTACATGTGAGTCTTTATAAAACTGAATTTAGTGATGGGGGAGAGACTAGAGCAAGTAGAGCAAAGAATGATTCAAGTAAAGAGATATTTGAGAATGGAGATGAGAGAAATTTTAGATGTAATGAATTATGGGATTATTTCCTATATTATATTCCTATTATTTCCCATGGCAGACATTGTTACAGTCTGTGAGAATTTGGGAATTAGGTGACCATCATTGGCAATCCAGCTATTTTAAAGCCAAGCAGTTTTCAGGAAGACAGTGAGGCTTTAGTAAAATCTGAGTTCCAGGGGGAACTTAGAATAAAACATGCAAGACAAAGGAATAGAACAAACTTCAGGAGGGAGGTGAGAGACAGGTGGGTGGGGAGCCAGGAGCAGAACAAGGAAGCCATGGGAGAGACTTGAGGAAGGGGGTTGCAGTTGGGAAGGGTGAGGAGGACAAGAGAGAGGAGAGTAAATGTCCTGGTGACTATTCCAATCTGGCCATCACCAAGTGAATTGAGAGAATTATCAGAGAAATGCCTCAAATCATAAATAAAGGGAATCTCTGTACAAGTCATGAATAGAGTAGGCAGTTCTGATGTGACATCAGGCAGTTTGTATAGGTGATAGAAGCAAATTCTAGAGGGAGATGCCACAGGGAATACGATGAAGCTGCTGGGGATGTCTTTCTGTATGCTGTGAATGTTTGGTCTGACTGATTGATCAATAAAATACTGATTGGCCAATAGTCAGGCAGGAAGTATAGCATAGGTGGGATAAGCAGAGAGGAGATTCTAGGAGGTGGAAGGCTGAGTCAGGAGCCGCTGCCAGCCACTGCCACCATGAAAAACAAGATTTGAGGCAGAACTGGGAAAAGATATTAAGTGATATGGTTAAACATAAATAAGAATTATGGGTTAATTTAAGTGTAAGATCTAGCTAGCAAGTAGCCTGAGCCATTAGGCCAAACAGTTTTAATTATTATAAGCATCTGTGTGTTTATTTGGGTCTGAGCGGCTGTAAGCTGGGTGGGACTAGAAAAACTTGTGGCTACGCATGGTGCCCAATGGCTCTAGTTTCCACTTGAATACCTCCTTCATTTATTATGAGGGCAGCAAGACACCGCAATGTGTGGGTTTGAGCTACTCTATGATGGGTTCATGGAATGTAGGCCTGAACTAGTTCATGTTACACAGAGGTGTCTCCAAGCTGCACAGTATGCCACATGGTAGATATAGTTTTCACTAGTTTAAAAAAATTTAAAAAAAGGTTCCTGCTTTGATAAAACCATAGTCCAATCACTTCTGAGACTTGATGGTACACATGGCTCCTAGATACACAGCTGGCAGTAACTGTACCACCGCCATTTTGAGAAGCTGAGGTGGGCAGAGAATGCTGCAGTTTAAAGCAATAGTTTCGCAATAAGACAGATTTAGACAGGATGAACCTCTAAAAGGTTGACACTATGTGTAAAATGTATGTAGGCTTGGAATAGAGAAAAAGTAGTATATGCAGTTATAGAAAGCAATAGATAGTTTTAAAAATAAAAAGTATTTAACAAGAAAGTAAAAGCAATATGAAAAATAAGCCACATACTGATGGATTTCACATGGAGAATCTGGATTGTATTGTCTTTGGGATTTTTAACTTCAGAAAGACATTTTATTGTAAAGATAACTCAGTTAAACCAATATGTATAATTTAAAGATACCTTGACTTCAAAATTTGGATATAAGGATATGTTTCTTGGGAAAGGAGGCTCTCCTTTTGTTTCCACAGGAAGCAAGAGGCTATGAGTTTTTTCCAGATTAAGATACATCAGGTTTGACCAGCCAAGACCACCTGAAAAATTTTCCAATGACACCATGGCCCAGATGATCCAAGATCCAGAACAGTTTCAAGGCAACTGTCTTAGAGAATACAGCCTCACAGACTACTCCATAATCCTAAAATTTTCTTTGTGTCATTATAGGAATACAGTGCCCTCATCCAGCAGGAAGTAGTATGAGAAGCTATACCCAAAATAACAAAATATTGTTTATGAATGTTTATTTTTATGTAAAACAGGTTGCTTATAAATGCAATCTCTTTCTAAAGAAGAAAAGGGGATAGTTTTGATATGATAGGATGAAAGGGTAGGTTAATGAACCTACTTTTAAAGAGTGACAACTTGTTTAGAATGTTTTACCTTGCTGTAGATTTTAGGTTATTAGTACAAATTTGCAGTTAATTTTGTTGTTTTGTATATATATTTCTACTCTCATTAGAGGTATTATGTTTATGTGACTCAATTAGATTGTAGTAGATAATTAAAAATAGAGATTAATAATTAATCTTCTTTGATAGTCAAACTTGTATTCATGCTAAGTTTTCTAGGAATATATAGATATAATTCAATTAGGTAGGTAATCTGCAAACACTTCAAAGACCTATAGGATATGGCATTTAGAATGTTTCAAAAATTTAGACTTTCTGGACAGTGAGACATGTCTGCTCCTGATAGCACTGACTTACTTCAGAGAGGAGGATGGGCATCAAAGGCACTCTTTCTTCTTGGCAAACATAGCCATTTGGGCAAGAAACTGTTCATGACTGGAATGCTTATTCGATTGGATATGCAGGACCCATAGTAAGGTGACCACTGAACTTTGCTTGGCAAAATGGTCCTTCAGGTTCCTGCTTCACAGAGGAAACTGCCACACATTTTACAGGACACTGAGAGAAGTGACTGAGAGACTCTAGACATGTGGGCTGAAGACAGATGCCCCAACTTTACAAAGGAACTTTGGATGACTGTCCAGGCTGCCAGCTGTCTCTGTCTAATCTCATACGACTTCCAAAAGTTGCTTGCATCCTTTTTCCATTTCTCAGGTAATAGTCTATCCTTCTGAGGTCTTGATGTAGTTGAAGACTAGAGATAGTTATAATTTTCCTTAGTCTTGGTAAAAGATAAGTTGGATATAAAACCTTAGGCTCACAAATATAGGATAGATAGAAAATCTTCTTTAATTTTTCCAAATACAAATAGACTAGATATTATAAATAGATTAGATATTGTAACTGTAATTTTTGTTTAATAATTGTTCTGTTATATGTAATTTTACTATGTTAAAGTTAATCTTCCTTTTGGAAAACAAAGAGAATAGAATGGCTGGAGAGATGGCTCAGAGGTTAAGAGCACAGACTGCTCTTCCAGAGGTCTCGAGTTCAATTCCCAGCACCCACAAGTGGCTCACAACCATTTCTAATGAGATCTGATTTCTTGAGTTGGGATTTAGCTTAGTGGTAGAGCTCTTGCCTAGCAAGCACAAGGCCCTGGGTTCAATCCTCAGCTCAAAAAAAAAAAAAAACACCCAAACAAACAAAAACAAAAACAAAGAGGAAAAAAAGAATAGAGGAAGTGCTGGGAATATCTATCTGTATGCTGTGAATGTGTTACTCTGATTGATTGATAAATAAAACAATGATTGGCCAGTACCAAGGCAGGAAATATAGTATAGGTGGGATAAGCAGAGAGGAGAATTCTGGGAAGTGGAAGGCTGAGACAGGAGATGCTGTGAGTACTGCTGCCACCATGAAAAGCAAGATATCAAGGCAGAACTGGGAAAAGGTACCAAGCCATGTGCATAAACATAAATAAGAATTATGGGTAATGTAAGTTTAAGATCTAGATTGCAAGAAGCCTGAGCCATAGGCCAAACAGTTTTAATTAATATAAGCGTCTGTGTGTTTATTTGGGTCTGAACAGCTGCAAGCCAGGTGGAACCAGGGAAACTTCTGGCTACATGAAGCCACTGTGCACCTTCCTGGAATAAGAACAAAAGATGCCAGAACGTTGGCTGTCACATCAGTAGTGGGAGGCAGTCTTCCCTGGACAGTGATGGGACTGACCTTATGGATTTGTGGTCTTGCTCTAACACCCAGACCTGACCCCTCCTCATTCCTAATCCAAATGACATAAACTCACAGAGGCACAGAGGCATTCACACCCAGGGGCATCTTCAGCTCCGCACCTTTGCCGTTGGAAGACAGGCCAGCTTGCAAGTCCAGGATTCTGAGTTTACTGACCTGCATCCTGCCCCAACCCATAAGTGCCCTCATGCCATTCCTCTTTGCAGCACACGTGCCTCTCAGCTTTGCCTCTTGTCCTCACTACATCAGCTTATGAATTTGAACTTCTACTTTTTCAGGTTCAGTGGAGTACTGAGGGAGGGAAATATTGAGACTCAGAACCAGAACTTGAACTCAGGACTGTGTGACACAAAACGCCATGAAACCACTGCTTGAGACTGAGGGCTTTGGATTCCAGCTTCCTGTCCCTTGAAGGGACTTGGTCTTATCCTCCTGGCTCTATTTGGAGAATAAAAGAGTCATTCTAAGAGGAAGGCTTTAGGTACCAAGATGGAGATGGAGATGAGGACAAAGAGAACTTTCATGTTGACGCTGAAATTATAGATTGTGGGAACCCAGAATTTTGAACTGTCCAAACTGGGCTTATAGCTATGCCTCAGACTTTCTCCAGCTGTAATGAACCGTGTTTCAGAACTCCTCAGCTCTGTGGGAAAAGAAGAGGTTTACCCATCTGTCTTTGACATTGAGCTGGCCTCCCAGATGGGTAGTGTCTTTTCTGGGATTAAAGAAGCAACAAGATCATATCATTTTGAGGTAAAAATAGGTTTAATCTGCTATAATCCATTGAGTACAAAACTCCTATCACAGTTTCCTGAAGTGACTCCAGATCCATCTTCATGTTCTGAAGGACTTCAGTCAAAAACAGTCATCAGTCAATGCCTGCACCACTGCAGAATGAGCTCCCATCCTCCTTGTTTGAGAGAGTCAGTTTCCTTTGTCATTTCTTTCAGTTTCTGCAACATCTCAATGTGGGAGGATTGCCACCATCTCCATTGTACAGATGCAGAAGTCTGAGGCTCCCAGGTTAGGAAATGTGTCCACACAGCTGGGTCCATGCACTGTTTCTAGGATGACTTTGTACTAATATATTTTGAACATTTATCAACAAAAAATTGATCAATTGGCCAAGCAACTGAAGTTGACTGTGTACCTGTTTCAGTGGTGACTTGAGGTACCTAGTCAGGAGATCCTCTATGTGAGTTTGAGAGACTTAGTTAAGCACTTGAGAGAATAAACTACGAAATGGAAACATCTAGAACCAAGAAAAAATAGAGGGTAAATAATACTCCAGTTATTGAAAGTGGGAAATAGTGGCCCCCAAATGACAGGTGGGATTTAGGCACAGAGAAAATGAATCGACCTTGCAGGAGGAGGTCGAGTGTCCTAACAGAAGAGCTGGGAGAAGAATCAGGGAATGAATAGAATAAATTACATGTGCCAGATGGAAAAGTGAAGTGACTGGGATGTGTGTGTAGAAATATGTCTGTGAAACAAAGACATTATTAATCAGGGATTAAACAACAGGAATCACCACCAACAGTAACAAAACTCTCCAAGTGTTAAAATAAGCCATGGATTTAAATGATTCTTTAAAAATATTGGTTGTAACACAGTTTTGTCTGCTGCTTTCTCCACAGTTTGTAACCTTTTTCATTTCTTATTTATTTTATTTTATTTTATTTTATTTTATTTTATTTTATTGGTTTTTTGAGATCTGCCTGGCTCTGCTTCCCAAGTGATGAGATTAAAGGCTTTCGCCACCAATGCCCGGCTCCTGTTCCATTTCTTTAGGTGTAAGGATTTTAGATTAGGATTGTGATATTGTATATGTTTTGTTCAGGTTGTATACAGATGTTTCAGTTCATCCTTCTGCTTTAGCTGCTGAAATTATGCAACTGGGAAAACTAGCATTTGTTTCTGCAGATTGCTTTCCTGTTCCTTATTCAGTATCTTTAAGTAATGTTGAGAGATTTCATATCTTACAGAAGAATAGAGTTCAGTCCTAGCACACATTTTGGATATCTGATAACCACCTGTAACTCCAGGGGATCTGAGACCCTCTTCTGGCTTCTGGAGACACATGAAGAAAGTTTGAAGGCAGCATGTGTAGAACTCTCCTGTTCCAGTAAGACCTGTATGTCAGTTAGCCTAGTCCTTCTATAGTTGAGAAGAGAGGTGGGGAGTTTATGCACACCTAACCAGATGTGGTGATGCCCTTCATTTCCAGTCAGTCAACACAGTAAGGAAAGGTCAAGCAAACTACAGAAACACATGCTAAGCGTTTTGACAGAAAACTTTAGTTAAATTATATAAACCAGTAGTGAAGATGTGAAAAAATAAGAAGATTGTTAGGATTAGATAAATGCAAAGTGAGATGAGTTACCTCCTCTTAGGTCTGATAATGGCAAACCAGTTACAGGTGTCTATGTTAGGGTTTGCAATGGAGCAGGTGGACAAAGAAATTGAGGCCTCGTGTACAAGGAAATTTTATTCAGCCATAAAAAAATGAAATCATGATATTTCTTGAAATGAATGGAACTGCAAGTCATTGTGGTAAACAAAATTATCCAGATTCAGAATAGCAAAATATGGCCATATTCTGTCTTATACTATGAGTTTTCAATTTTTGTGTGTGTATAAAATATATATATATTTGAATGTGAATGGATCATAAAAAAGAACATCATGAGAGGAAAAGAAGTCTTAAGAATGAGAAGGGGAAAGAGGGAGCTGGTCATGGATATGACATGAAAGTAAGAGGAAGGTGAAGCCATTAGCATGGTCTGAGGACAGGGAAGTCTAGAAGTGGAGGGAGAGGGAGAACTAAGCTTGTAGAAAATGCCCTAGCAAACCCACTACTATTTATATTGAATTTAAAAACAATAGACATATCTATGTACAATTATGACTGAGGAAAAGCTGTTTTCTTGTTCATGCAAGGGAACTGTGGAGACACAGCCAGTGTATGGAGGAGAAGGGCTTGATAAGACACGCTGACCCAAGCTCTTTATGTCAGGTCCCCTCTGCTTGTTTTCATTTCTGCTTGAAACATATTTGCACTTCCTCATGTTACCTAAATCAGTTCTCTTGCTTCAGTGAAACTTCACAGCTTCCATGAAGCCAGCATCAGATCCCTCCCCAGAGAACAGTTTCAGGTGCCCACTACCTGACCCCACCAAGCTTGGGGCACACTGTCCTTAGGGAAGTAGCTATGCTTGTATCACTGTGGAGCCTAGACTCCAGGAAGGAGCCTTCCTCCAAACACTGTGACAAGTCATTGATGCATTAAATCTTAACAGTCAACAGAAACCATTTGAACCTAGATTGTCATTAGTCTGACACAGCACCATCTATGTCTTCAAATTTGTTAGATTCTAAAATTCCCTGATGAAACAGCACCTTCCCTCTGCCTCTTGCCCCAAAGTCTCCTAAAGACCCTCATATGGAGTGCCACATTGGAGAAAGTCCTACACACATGTTGGAGATGGATTCACATAAATCCTTATTGATCTGCATGGCCTCCTCTGATACTGGGGTGACAGTGGCACTCATATTATGATTATAGAATGAGATGCAAGTCCTCATTTGAGAATGTTCTAAAGAGACTCCAAAGAAAATATCTAAGATTAGCTAAGAAACTCCAACTGAGCATATGCTCAGGATACTTGAGTTACTGTTATTGATGGAGACTAAGGCTCAGAATTGTGAAATTTGAGGCTGGCAGAAAGTGGTCTGTTCAGTGTCATTTGGGAAGGGGACCCAGGATGGATGAATCGGGGCATGTTCTGGTGGGAAAGCTCAAAGTGTCTGTCTACACCGACCCATCCCCTCATTAGAAACCTCAGAGGTAAAGAATTATTGCATGTGGTCATGCAATATGTAGGGTAGAGTTGTGGTTCCCACGTCGCTCTGCCTATGCTTCCTATGTTCCCTCTCTGCATCTGGATTCCCTCATAATCTCTCCTGGGCCGAGCCAGCCTCTGTGAATGGGTACTGTGAGAGGTCAATAAAAGAACTACCTCCATCTTACTGACTCAAGCACATGTATTTAAAACCAGCTTCATAGATGATTTTGTTTTTTGTTCATCCACAAGTCTATTGCTCAGTTCAGAAAATTGCAAAAACACTAAAAATAAAAGAAGAAAATGAGTGGGTCCATGGCCACTATGCTGTTGAGGGTTAGTGTTTCTTCCATATAGATGCATGAAGGCTAGCTAAATGATTCGCATCCTTCCTACCTCAGTTTAGCCATGTGTGTAATGTGGCTTTATGACCCCCATGTTCCCATTGCATGGAACTTGAATAATGTATGAATGTACAAGCCAGGATGGATGTTGGCTATAGGGAGGAACCCAATGCTCTTGGGTAGGAAGAAAAATAAAGATTTTAGGGAGAATGAGTATAAGACGTAAAAACTCAGACTCAGTCTGGCTTAGGTTACAGCTAGAACCAGGTCCTGAAATGATTCACTTTATTTGATGTTCTTAATAATGACTTTATTCTCTGATGGAGTTTGGGAGATAGTTGTATCTGAAGAATGTATGGATGAAGACAGACAAAGGAGTTCTGTGGACACCCAACTTGTATGTGAGTGAAGAGGTAATTTATGGCCATTAGTGAGAAACTAAAGTAATCCTGTGATGTAGACTCCACCTTGAAGGCACAAAATGTATAGTTTCTTCATGCTAGACCATGTCTCTTCTTGAGTCTTTAAGATGGGTGAGCAGGACAGGAACTTGCTTCACAGATGTTATGACTCATGTTTGCTTGGCAGAGCACACAGAAATGTAGAAAGAGGCATGTATCACGAAATGTATTCTCTGACCTCAACAGGCACATGGCCATACATGCATATACAATCTCACATGAACATCATCCACATATAAACACAAAATAAAAATAAAAATATCATTAATATATACATTTTTGTAAGGCCGTATAGATTGTGGACTCTGACCAAAGCTGGTATCTGGTCTCCCCAGGATATTCAGGGCCAGAAACATCCAGAATATAGGACTGAGAGCTGACCACCATCTTACATGTAATGAACTGATCCCTTTTTGATATTTAGAGTCCCTATGGTTAATGTGTACAGCTCTTCCTATACTCACAGGTGTCAAGGTCACATAGGGTAGAAACACAGTGGTTGGGTCCTTCTGCCTGCACCCGGCAGCAGCACGGTGGCAGGTAGGGACTGTCCCTAGGCTTGTACATCCTGTTTTCCACAGGCCCCATTGTTTGAATTGTTCACCAACCCTGAATCAATGTAAAGCCTGAAGAACAAAGAAACAGGAGGGAGCTGGGCCCTGGGTTGAGGACAGCCCAGAGCTGAGGCACTGCTATCTACTAAGCCCTTAGGGCCTGTCCTCAATATGAGGTGGCCCTCACAAGGGACATTATGAACTTGTGATTCTGGGAGTTCATGCGGTCAGACCTGCTGTGCCTTTGTCATGGCTTGCTTCTGTGTGCGGACCTTGTTCCTGTCTGTGTGATATCATGTTCCCTAACCCATGAAAACCTTGTTCCCAGATATGGGGCACAGGGCCAAAGGCCATTCTGAAATCTTGTTATGAGGGGTATTCACACCCCAGGGACACAGACTAGGGGCACTGGAGTTAGAAGTGGTGGCTTCAGTTGCCCCAGCTGCTAAACAGGTTAACTAATACCTTGTAAATGGATGTTCTTGGAATTATAGACATGGAAGTTCCCGGGGAATCATGAGTGTGTTGAGAGGACTTGCCCAGGTCTGGTCAGAGCCTGTCACTGGAACTGGCAGGACATGTGTTCAAATCCTCACTCTTCCCACTGCTGGCTGCATGACCTGGGATGGGGCTTCCTCCTTTTTGAAGTGAGAAACTGCACCTCACCTCCCTGCCATCCCTGTGCATGAAAACACGTGGAAAACACTTGTGAATGTCCTCACACTTAGTGGGCTGTTCACACAGCCAACAGTAATGTCTGTAATTACATTACATTACATAACACACACACACACACACACACACACACACACACACACACACACACACACAAAGAGCTCTTATTGGGAGAGGTTGGCCTATCAGTGTCCATCTCAAGTCTGTGCTGGCTGCTCTGAGTCACTTCAGAAAGATCATCACTCTCTGTGTACAGAAAATCTCCTGGAATGGAAAACACTTGTCTGTGAAGGGCAAAGGCTGGCCATCAGGATCCTGGGAGGAATTTCTCATTGAAGTCTCCAGGGAACAAAGTCTGGCATATCACTCAGGAGTAAATGTAGGACAGGGTGGGAGGATAATGGGGGGGATTGAGTGAAAGGAGGCGGAACTGTGTTTGGTATAGAAAATGGAAAAAAAAAACTTTTAAATAAAAAAAAAAGAAAAGAAAATCTCCAGTGAAGCATTAAGGATTATCTGTCCCGGGTTAGAATATTCTATTCCCAACAAGTGCTAACCGCCATTCATGACAGCTTCCTGGTCCCACTGTCCCCAACAATTAAACAATGTGCTGGCATTTGTTCCCAATCACAACTCAGCACATTTTTGTAAAAGGCTCCAGAGACCAGAGAGGCCAATCTTGGGCCTAGGTCATACAGGAACCAAGCTTGGATGTATATTAGAGGCTCTGCTTCCTAGATGTCCCTTACCAAGAAGGACAGAGGCATTCCCCAGACCCTCTCACAGTACAACAGACACAGACATGGGCCACCACCTACCAAATGCCATGTCATTTTTAAACTTGGGCAGGTCCTCAATTGTGGAGTTCCACCCCAACATGCAAAGTATCTTTTTTGAGAAAGTGTGAGCAAGGGTGAGTGGGGGAGAGCAAGAGAGTTCACGGGAGGGATGGAGGGATAGTGATAGAGCCAGAGCCAGAATGAGAGAGAGTTCATCCACTTTACCCTGTTGTCACTAGTAAACCACCTGCTGGCAAGGTTTTGAAGATAAGAAAGACAAAAGTAGAAAAATATTTTCAAGCACTTCCCATTTTATCACAGCTAAAAGTGGCAGTTAGGGAAACTATAGTACAATGGTGCCTGAAGATTTTTAACTACACTTTCAGCAATGTTGACATTATTCAAGGTGACGTATATATTTTATTAATTCCAGAACCCTGTGCCCTGGAGGTAGAGAGATGGCTCAGCAGTGAAGAGCCTTTGCTACTTTGAAGAAGGCCAGGATCTGATTCCCAGAACCCAAATAACAGCTCACAACTGCCTTTAATTTGGGTCCTAGGAAGTTCAAAGGCCTCCTCTGACCTCCTCAGGGAACTGCATACACATGATGTACATAAACTCATACAAGCAAACATACTTACACATAAAATAAGTAAATCTTAAAAATAAAAATGAAATATTCCTCTAAGCCATTGTCTTGAATCCATGTTATACAGAGCCCCTCAGGCCTTCAAATGAAAACTGTGAATCAACCAAGGGTCTTGCCCATCCTTGGGTGGGATTTGCATCTTCTTGTTCTGTGGAATGGTGTTTGAGCATTTGCTAGAAGCTTTCAAAGAAGCCAGAAAGTGGGCCTAGAAGAGGGTTTGGTGATGTGACTCCCTAGCTGCTGGACATCTGAGTATCTGCTGTTTTCATCTTTGTATCTGGAGCTGGCACCTGAGCTACAGTGTTTGTGGGAGGAAGAAGTGTGAGAGAAAAGACAAATCAGAGTGAAGAGATGGAGAGAGGAAGGGAGATGGAGAGAGGGAAGGAGAGAATGAGGCAAGAAAAAGAGAGATGGGCTAATGAAAATGTGGAAGAATAGGAAGGAGAAATGGAGCCAGAGACAATGGGGGTAGGAACAGCTGTGTCTTGAGAGTGTAGAAACTGAAGGCTGGTGCCTGTAAGCTTAGCACCATTGGCTGACTTCTTAGCTGAAGTCCACAGGAAGGACATGTCAGGCAACCCATAGCCATGGCTAATTTTTTGTTCTCCTCTGTGCTTCTGAGCAGCAAATCCCAGGACTTTGTCTGTAATCTGTCCTTTGCCCTGTATCAGCTTCCAGGTCCTTCTTGAAGTAGTGGGTCTGCCTTTCTGCACCTATCCATTCCTCCTCCCCTTTCTTCACCCCAAAATGTCTTATGCTAGAACCCCTGATCTTTTTGGAAACTGTCAGCTTCTACTTGATGCTGAATGTTTTGTTGGCATCAATAATGAAGATTTTAAGGTCTTTTCTCTCGAACTGGAGCCTTCCAGAGTAGTCAGTGAGCTCAGTAGTCATCACACCACTGAAAGGAAATTCACTAGCCTTTCCAGCATCATGTCTTCATGGAGGAGGAAGTGAGTGGTGGAGAAGTTTTGTTGTTTGAGGGAAACAGCCAGACACAAATTCAAATGCTCCATGAAGTCACTTACTGATATGGTCTGAAAATGAAAACACTCCAATACGCAGAGAACATAATGTCAGTCACCTTGATGATGTAAAATAGTTGGTCATATGTGTTATGATAAATTATGATTTTATTTTCATTTGATTCCAGGATCTTTTTAATTTCCACATTTGTTTCTTCAGTGGCCATAAGTCAGTCAAGAATGTGCTGTTCATTCTCTCAGTATTTGTGTTGTTTCTCTGTCTGTTGGTTTCTTGTTTCTTTCAATTTTGTTCTGTTTGGATGGAAGAAAAGAGTTCAATTATCATATACTCATAAGTCTCTGTAGCACTCTTACTTTTCCTTGAATTCACTTGTGTACCAAATGTTTTCAGCCTGCCTTTTCCTCAGGATATGTTCTAAGAGAGAGCCTATGTGTTTTTTTTTTTTTTTTTTTTTACCAAATTGTTCTCTAGTGATTAGTGCAATGCCTGCTTAGTACAGAGCAAATATTTGGCTTAAAAATGAATTATGGGAGTCAAGGAGATAGCCCAGTACACAAAGTATTTCCATTCAGCATCAAGATCTGAGTTCTGTCTCTGGTACTCTTAATAAAAAAGAAAAAAGAATGAAAGAAAGAAAGAAAGAAAGAAAGAAAGAGAAAGAAAGAGAGGAGGGAAGGGAGGAAGGGAAGAAAGGAGGGTGAGAAGAAAGGAGGGAGGAAGGGAGGGAGGAAGGAAGAAAAGCCAGGTGATAAGACTTGTAATACAAAGTTGGGGAGATAGAAATGTTTAATTCCTGGGGCTAACTGGTCAACCAGCTTAGCCTACTTGGTGAGCTCCAGATCACTGACATGTGTGCTTGTATGTACACACAGAAAAAGCCCAGCTCAGAAGACAGAAGCTGGTACATCTCTGAGATTGAAGCTAACCAGAGCTGTATGGTTTGTCCATATGTATGTATAGGCAATGGCAACAGAGAGAAATAATCTGAAGGTTAATAGTACATTATTATTAAAAAAAAAAGAGAGAGAGAGAGAAGGTACCTAGCAAAGATCCTGAAAAATGAAAAGATGCATAGAGTTGGAGAAAAGGGGTAGCTATTTTTTTTAATGTAACCAGAACATTCATGCCAAGTCATGTTGCAGGAAAGAGCTTGTCTGAGGCACAAACCAAACCCAATGTGTGTAGTTGGAGAGCTTCTCTCCAGCCCCCCGCCAAGCCCTATTAGTCCAACAACCCATTTATAAAATAAACACACAGACATTCATATTATTTAAACTGCTTGGCCATTAGCTCAGGCCTACCATTGTCTAGCTCTTACTCTTATATTTAGCCCATTTCTATTAATCTATACTTTGCCACGTGGCTCGTGGCTTACCAGTACCTTACATCTTGTCATGGCCACGGCTGGCAGTCTATCCCCCCAGCCTTCCTGTTCCTAGCCTTCTACTCTTCCTTATCCTGCCTACCTTATCCTTCCTGCCTGGCTACTGGCCAATCAGTACTTTATTTATTTTAACCAATCAGAGCAACACATTTGACATACAGAACATCCCACAGCAAATGTGTTTAAAGAAGGTGAGGACAGAACCATATCATGAGTCTTCTTGGCAATGGAAATTTAGATCCAGTGGAACATCATGAGTTTCCTGATTCTGACTGGAAGGGCAGTGTCCAGCAGAATCCAGGTCTTTGGATTTATGTTCCAAAACTGTGGTTCTGTCTTTGGCTTGAGATCAGATCTTTGGTAAATGGAGGATGGTTGGCTTCAGGACATGATTCTCAAGGCTTCAAACAGAGGTCATCCCTCTAGTCTTGAGCAAGGTCACCAGTCCTAGTCATTGACTTTCAGACTATGTTTCCTCTAGGAGACAATGGGTAGCATCATCTGCCCGCACCTTGTACCTAGGCTAAACTGCTTTTCCAAACATACAATTAAAATGAAGATTCTGATGATCAACAGGGATCATAATGAAAAATGACAAGATTACTTCATCAAAATCTCACTCTAGGAATTTTCCAGAAGGTAGAGCTAACTACAGGATAATTGGAGGCCATGCTGGCACCTAACTTTCGCCTCAAAGTGGATATAATAATAACATCTCCAGAGGCATGAGGCACATTGACACAATTGAAAGAAACAATAGGCAAATGAATGATTGTGCCTGGAGAGGTCTGTCCTCCTGCCTTAGCAATGGAAAGGAACAATCCACAGACTAACTGTGGATCTGGTGGTTCTTGAGCCCTTAGCATATTTGAGGCTCTCAGCTAAATGTATATTTTCTCATGTCTTCATCCCAGAAGCTGACAAGTATGGACATCTACTGTTCAAATGCACAGATGTGCAAACTGAGGCCTCAAAAGATGAAGCTGCAAAGTGACAGAGTTCATAGTTGTGACAGAGTTCATAGTTGTGACAGAGTTGATAGTTGAGGCTAATCTGATTGTGTATTCCACCATGCTGCTTCCCAGGTACAGGAATAGGATTAAAGTTAGAGGTCCTAAAGCTTCTCTGAGAGCTAAGTTCTTCTGGGATGGAGGAGCTTTATTTGTCCAACAGAGCAATGGAGAATTTGTGTGCTCTAATAGAGCAGTTCTATATGACTAGGGTAGGAAGACCAGTCTGATCATTAGTATGAACAGTGGGTAAGGTGTGAGGTCCATGGAAACAGAGATGTTGGCTGTAGAGCCAATGAGAAGCCTGCAGCAAACCACAGTCACACTGGATACAGATCTGGAAGTCTTTATAGGTAGCACAGGTCTTCCTTCATCTGTCTGTATGGACACAATGCATCTATGTACAATATCAACATCACATGGATAATATTAACCTAGGACATAACACTCTATCAAATTTACACCTTTGTATTATACTGCATGGGCCATGTATGTTTGACACAGTGGAGAATTGTATTTTCCATGAGAAGAATAACAAAAATAATCACTAACATTTTGTCACACAAATGACCTGTGAGCATTCATTTAAAGTATTGTACCTGGTTTAATCCATTTTCATGACAATAGTGCTAGGAAAGAAATCACAATCTTTTTTCCTGAGTCAGGAAACCTGGGTATACAGAGGTTAAGTAACTACCCCAGGACACCATAGCTCTTAGCCCCACAACTGCATCTAATTTATAAACCCCTCCATCCCAGTGCTAGTGATGGAAGTGAGTGTTTCATACACAGTGTATAATTGCTCTCTCTAATGGACATTCCCAGTCTCTAGAAATTCTTCTATACAGGTCATTGTATGTCATTTTCCTATCTCCCTTTTTTCAGTTAAAAACTTTGCAATTATATTTTACTTATCCAGCATGTCTAGCCCTAATCTATGAGTCCCAAGATAGGTGAGAGTCATACCTCCAAAATTAATGTGATAAGTGACTACGGAAGATTCCTGATGTTGACGTCTGACCTCCACAGACACATGGGAATGTGAATATATGATGCTGTATATACTCCAATGTACACATATAAGAAACACATAAAAGTGTATTGCATAGGACATTCTTTGAAAGAGGCTTAACATGGCATGTTTTCACTGTATACCTTGACAATTGTGATTGTAGGCCTCAGAAGTTCTCCTCTTTCACAGATTAGGAAACTGATGGCAGAGGTCACTCTTTAATTAGGAATTAAGTCCTTAATTAAAAGTGAACACTTTGTACTCCACCCCTTAATCCAAGTGACTTATACTCAGATAGACTCAGAGACATTCACAGCCAAGTGCAGCTTCAGCTCCATGACTTTGCCATTGGAAGACAGACCACCTTGCAAGTCCAGGATGATGAGTTCATTGATTTGCAACCTGCCTCAACCCCACAAGTCCCCATTGTCATTTGTCCTTGCAATATTTATACCTGTCCTCCTCATCTTCTTGTCTTCACTCCATCCTGTTCATAAATGTGAGCCTCTCCATTCTCAGGTGCAGTGGACTGAGTGAAACAATAAACACCAGTGAAAGGATTTGAACCCAGGACTGTGTGACTCAAAACTCCATGAAGCCACTGCTTGAGAATAAGAGATGTGGATTCAAGCTTCCTGTCCTTTGAAGGAACTTGGACTTTTATTCTGGCTATATTTGTAGAAGAAAAGTGTTATTCTTAGGTACCAAGGTACAGGTGGAGATGAAAACAAATAAAACATTCACCTTGCACCTGAAATTACAGACTGTGGAAATCCAGATGTATGAACTGTCCAAAGTGGTCCTGTAGCCCTATCTCAGACTTACCCAACTTCTAATGATCCCAAGCCTCACAATTCCTCAGTTCTTTTGAGGTAGAGGAGGCTTATCCACCTGTCTTTGACATTGAACTGGCCTGACCAGAGGGGCAGTTACTTTCTTAGAGCAAAGGAGCACCAACTTGCCTTATATCTTTTTTAGGTGGAAAAAGGTTTAAATTGCTAAGCTCCAATGTGTTTACCAGTTCTAGTCTGTTATTGGATAATGGCCAATTAGCAGTTTAACAATGCAACTCATGGTCAGACTTCAGATTCTTAAGGACATCTGTCAAAACAGTCATCAGTCAGGGCCTGCACCACTAGGGAATGAGCTCCCATCCTCCTGGTCTCAGAGAAGTCGGTTTCCCTGCATTGTTTCATTCAGTCTCTACAACAGCTCAGGCAGCACTGTTTCCATAGTATAGATGAGGAGACTGTGACTCTATGGTTGGGAAATGTGTCCACACATCTGTGACCTGGATGACTTCATACTAATATTGATCATTTGTCAACAAAACAACCAATCAGTTGTCCGAGCTATTGAAGTCAATTGTGTATACATGTTTGACAGGGATGACTTGAGGGTCTGTTTCTCTTAACGAATGCTCAGTGTTGTTTTTGAGAAACCCAGTTAAACAATTTGGAATAAAATAAGAAATGGAAAATCTAGAACCAAGAAAAATATACAGGAAATATATTGCCTCAACTAATGAAAGTGGCAAATAGGGTCACAAAGGACAGCTTGGTGTCAGGTCCAGAACAGGATAATTGACATTGGAGCAGGAGGATTCAGGTTCCTAAGAGAAGATCTTCATGGAACAAGTGCTGACTGAGTAGAATAAATGGCAGGTGCCCTATGGCATGTGTGGAGAATTAAGGATACATGAGTAGAAAGTATTTCACTGGTGAAACAAAAAAATCCCTAACTCAGAAAAAATAAAACAAGTATAAAAAAATCCCTTATTTTTAAAAGGAGCCCTAGCTTAAAATGAGGCTTGAAAATATTGGTTATAACACTGTTTTGACTGCTACTTTCTGCACAATTTGTAACCTGTTTCATTTATTTGGGTATAAGGTGTTTTAGATTAGAATTGTGATATCCTATATGTTTTGTTCAGGTTGTATAGTGATGTTTCAGGCAATCCTTCAGCTTTAGCTGTAGAAATCATACAGCTGTGAAGACTAGCCTTTGTTTCTGTAGACTGCTTTCCTGTTTTGTATTGAGTGTCTGTAAGTTCTATCGAAAACTTCCAAGGTCTGGCCTCAGCAGTTTCGTGGGTCCGAAGGATGGGATACCTAGAAGGCACAGTAACAACTCAGAGACAATGTTCATGCAAGCTGACAGGTCACTTCAGGCTTCTGTAGTTGCTAAGTAGTAGCTTCTTTCCTACAGTGTCCTTAGCTTCTGCTTATGTCCTGGTACCCTCAGTCTTTTATTATTATAAGCAAGGGGGAACAGAAAAAAAAGGGAAAATCACCCAATACAAAATGTTCTCATGATTCCAAAGGTTATTCTTAGAAAATCACTAATATATTCTTCATCATCTTTTAACTAAACACAGGAACTATCCCAAACTTAACACCAAAGCAAGCATAATCTATTTTTATTAATAATAATTATATAATCTTCTGAGCACATGACCCAGAGGGCAGCAACCTGTAATTTCGCAAAAAAGGTAAAAATAAGAACAATGGTCAATGTATCAGACAGTCATTTTCTTCTCACACAGCCTGCTCTGACCTCAAGATGCCTGCAGCTGCCTAAGATCCTCCTCAGCCCTCTGCAAACACCAAGCCCCATGACTGGTGGGACACAATGACCTCAGACAAGAAATCTGTCCCTGCAAGTCAGGAACTTTTGTTTTTCTTATCACCAAAATTCCAAGGAAGACCTGATCCAATTTTCAGAGCTTCCATGAAAGGAAGCTCACCTTTCCTGGCAGCTCTTTTCAATCTAGAAACCCAATAAAACTTACAGCAATCACTCCAACCACTGCCACATTGTCTCCACACTCCTTCAGGAGGAATCAAAATATCTGGATTAAAGTTGCCATCTCCCTTTCTTGGTGGAGGTCACCATTTTCCTCCTATTCTAGGTTCCCACACTTTTAGTTTGTCATTCCACCTATATGTTACTCCATCCACAGTCTTCAGCCAATACCCCTTAGGGTCTCAAGTTTTACATAATGTCCTTAGAATATCCTCAGAAACTGAATTATTCATTATGGCCAATTTGAGTCCAGTGTGTTGATACACATCATACCATGTGCTATATTTGACCACACATTCGGTACAGTTTACCCAAGCCTGAAAAGCTTCCCCAGGATGCAGGTTCTTTCCCGTGAACTGCATAATTGCTTTGACCCCAGCCTGGGTGATCATCTCTGTATATTTTCCTGTGAAATTTATTTCACTCCTTTCCTGTATCAAAGAAATCACCATTGATCTAGGAACATGGAACATGAAGATCAGATAGAAGAAAAAGACTAGCATCACAAGAAGTAATTTTATGGAGAACATGACATGTGCATGCCATAAAGCATGACCTTGGAACACGTAGTCATTTCTGCCTTGGCCCTCTAGAGGCATGCTAAGCAGAGGATCTGCAGGGGGACACACAGAGGGTTGATGGTCCACAATCTTGGGACCCCTTTTCTCCAAACTCTGCAGACAGCACATCAGCCATCTTACATGCTGTTCCTGGCATCAAACATCACACTTTTTCCTTTAAGGAAGTTTGTGGTACGTGTGTGTGTGTGTGTGTGTGTGTGTGTGTGTGTGTGTGTGTGTGCGCGTGTGCGTGCTTGAATTGTTTCTTGAAGAAAAGAACTCAAGTATGACCATATACTATCTGTGTTTTTTATGCAATGGTAAGATTGACAAGATGGCTCAGCAGTTATTAGTGCTTACTGTTCTTGCCGAAAGCTTGAGTTCAGTTGCTCAGAACTTTGTTGGACAGCTCATAACCATGTATACCTCATGGAGATCTGACACCCTTTTCTGGCTTCTGGTGGCACACACACAGAGGTACAAAAGAGATACACACACATAAGTAAAAATAAAATATTAGAAACACTTGTAACTAAATAGATGTATATACAATATCGCAACTTGGCCCTATGGCAGATAGGATCTACCTGTTATGATGATGCAAACAAGGCTACCTTAACTAGCGTTACTTAGGTAGCTCCATCTTGCCACATAGCTCCCTATGTGACCTTGAACCTGACAATTTTTCTCTCTGCTTTGGTTCTCCAGCTGTGGAATGAGAGTATAACTCCTTTCTTAATCTTTGAAAGTTGCCTAAAAATTGACATGTTTTAAAGGCATCATTGTAGAGTTTCCCTGTTCCTATACGAACCACTTGTTAGGTAGCTGAGTTCTTCTACAACAGAGAACAGAACTGCAATTAAACAGAAAGACTTTAGTTTATAGACATCTAAGCCAGGTGGATTGATGTCTTTATTTCCAGAAAGTCAACAAAGATCAATAAGGGAAGTCAAGCAAACTACAGAAATATATGATGATAATTTTGAAAAAACACTTCAGTGAAATCACATAAACTATTATTAAAGATATGAAAAATGAGAGGATGGTTAGGGTTAGAGAAATGCAAACTGAAATGATTGACATCCTCTCCTCTCTGATAATGGCAAACCAGTTAAAGGATAAGTTAGTTCTCTTAAGGGATCAGTGTGGGATACAGGCTTTCATAGACTGTTAGAGAAAGTGGATAGGGAATAGATGTCAGCACCTACCATGATTTAAATGCAAATTTGTTAAAATTTTGAAATCTCACTTTGAAGAATTTATCTTGCGCATATATTGGCAAGACTTTATTAGGATATAATGTCATATCATTGTTTATTTCCAAAAAGATGAGTGAGACAGGAATTGAATAGCTGCACAATTCTCAGTAAGTCACACATAAAGGACAACACTGCTGTACTCTCAGAAGATTCCGCTATTTGAAGCATAGTGTTTATTAGGGTTCCTCCTAGAACCAACTAGTTAGTGGGCAGCACCTATATTGACTCACTACCAGAGACAGAATTCTGAATGTCCAAATTACTCAGGTTACTACCGTATTACTCAAAAGAGATTCTGAGGTTTCAGTGAGCAGGCCACACAAGACATCAAGGCTCCCAAGTTGGAACATCTTTGGTCTTGACACCTGGAATGCTCATAGGAGGAAGAAGAGGAAATACCACACAGTTAACACCTGTCACTCTCATACTTAATCTTCATACAAGACAGATGTATTTCTGTTCACAATAGGTAAGAAATGGAACCATCAGAGATGCCTATACTCAGGAGTGAATAAAGAAAGTGAGGCCAAGTGCACAATGAAATTTATTCAGCCATAGCGAGAAGTGAAATCAAGACATTTCTGGAGATGAATGGAACTAGAAGTTCTAAACACAATCATTGAGATTTAGGATGACAAAATACCCCATTTTCTGTTATGTGAAAGGGAGATTTAAAATTGCATGTATGTATATTTGGATGTGTGCATGTATTTGCAGTCATAAAATAAGCAAAAAGACAAGAGGAGATCTCAAGGAAAGAGAAGAGGAGGAAAAGAGAGCAAAGAAGGCATGTGACAGGAAAACAAGAGGAAGGAAGAAGACATTTGCAAGAGGAGGATGTGGAAGAACAGCAGGTGATGGAGAGGGATAGAAACTAATGCTGGTAGCCAGTAGACATGTCAGAGGAACAGCAGATGGCAATTGAGGTTTGAGATGTTAGTTCACCTAGAGGAAAACCTGTGATGGACCAATCCCATGTAGGAGAGGCCATGAGACTACAGACTCCAAGATATCTTTTGCTTCTGCTGTACCTTTTGTATCTGATATAAGGCATATGTATGTGGGGAGTCCCCCAATACCTATATTGTAGTGCATTTATCTTATGAATTCATCCCACTACTGGGCATGTATATCTATGGACTGTCTAGAAGATGATCCTTCCTTAAGATGTATAATTTTGATGAATAAAAATGGATACAAGGATTTGCTACATAATCTAGGCCCATAATTCCCCCAGAAGCTGCTTCTGATCACAGCTCAAATTAATGAGCACTGCTCCTTGCTTCCAAAGAGCTTTAGATTAAAACAGATGCCTTTCTAATGTTTTTTGGTTTTTTTTTTTAGATAAATATTTCCAATCATTTGTTCACAAGGACACACAGCTGTCCTGTCTGGCTAGGTTGTAAATACAAATACAACCTAGTTATTGCCTTCTAGAAAATTATTAAGTCCTTGTACCAATTCCTGACCTCAATTGGTGAAAATAAATTCTGACTAGTCAAGGCTACAGAAAATAATTTGACTCTGTAGCCTCATATGAGGGTTGCAGGTGTTCTTGGATAGTTAGAAGTTACACACAGGACAAAAAAGTACATTTTAAGTTTAAGCACTATATGTATGGTATTTTGAAAAATGCAACTTGAGCTGATGGTAGAAAACATTCACATTCTCAGGAATATTGGCCTGAACTTTAGAGGATTTATGGCAACTGTTGCCTGTTAATTGCAAGGAGTTTGTTCAAAATGTTTACATAGTCATGGTTTCTGTAATCATTCACTTAATAATGGAGTGTAGCCTTTTTGAAACTGATGGATTGTCTGAAAGGATTTGTTGGAATACATAAGCTGTAAAAAGACATGATAGGATAGAGCAATGAGAGAGAACAACATGAGAAAATAAAGAAAAGAAAACATCAAGAGAGTGAGTGAGTTTTTTTACTTTCCCTTATCCCTCAGATCGAAGTGTTGTAGCCTCACCATGCTGTGGATTTCCCTTTGAGCTCTGTGCTGCCTAGAAGCTGGTACTCCAGGTAGAGATAAAGTATGTAGGAAATTACACAACTTTAGATAGCGAATTTAAAAATAATAAAAATAACTAATACAATTATAACTGAGGGAAAAAGTTGCCTTGTTCTAGAGATGAGCAGGCAAGGTATAGAGTGTATATAAATTTCAGAGACAAAGCCAGAATGTGAAAGGGCAGTGCTTGGAAAGCCAAGCTGACTCCAGCCTGTGCTCTTCATGCCCAGGTCCATTGTGCTTGCTGTCTTCTCTGCTTGAAACCTTTTTCCTCTGCACATTGCAGCTTAAATCTGTTCTCTACCTCAGTGAAAGTCCAAACCTTCCATGAAGTCAACTATAGACGACTATATATCTCTCCCCAGAGACCAGATCAAGGCTCCCACTATCTGGCTCCACAAAACTTGAGGCAACACCATCCTTAGCTTGTTTGGCTTATTGAGCCTAGACTCCAGTAAGAAGCCTTTCTCTGTATACTGAGACAAGTCATTGATGAATAAAATCTGGACAGGCAACAGAACCATGAACCTAGGTTGCCATGAATCTGACACAATATCATGTAAGTATTTAAATTTGTTAGAGTCACAACTTCCCTAACACAAAGAGCACCTTCCCTCTGCCAGTTTCTCCAAAGACTCCTGATACCCATGTTCACATTGGAGGAGTCCAACTCACTGTTTAGGAGAAGAGTAAACACCCAGTCCTCCATTTACTACATGGTATATTTATTGCTAGAGGAGTCGACAGTGTCCCTTCTGTTGTGGTGAAAAGCTGAGATGCAAATCCCAGTTCCAGGATATCCTCAGGAGACTCCAAAGAAAATGTCTAAGGTTAGCCAGGATATTCCAAGACAAAGGACACCCAGATACTTCAGTGGCAGTAATGGATGGAGAAGAACTTCTGCCAAGACTAAGGCCCTGAGTTGTGGAACTTGAGACTGTGAAAAAGTGGTTCATTCAGTATGTGTTGGAAAGAAGACCCAGAATAGATGAATGTGATAATATTCTATTGGGAAGGCTCATAGTGTTTGCTTAGGCTATCCCATTTCATCATTTGGAAACTCTGAGGAAAGGACACCAGCTTGTGCTCATACAATAAGAAGGCTAGAATTGTGGCTTTCAGGTCACTCTGCCCATACTTCCTATGTACCTGCCCTGTATCTGAGTTCCCTAATCATCTCTCCTGGGCAGAGCCACTCACTGTGAGTTTTTTTCTGTGAGGGCCAAGGCAGTAATCACATTCTTCCTTCTCACTGACTCAAGCTTCTTTTTGAACCAGATTCCTAGATGATATTGTTTACTTTATCCCCAAGGCAATTATGTTTAACAGTAGAAAATTCCAGCAACAGAAAAATATAAGGAGGAATAAAATTGCATTCATGGCCACTATGCTGCCATTGAGGAATGTTTCGTCTTTATGTAGCCAATGAGGCTGCTCAACTGATTGACATCCTCTCTACCTGGTTATAAGCCATATCTAGAGTGTGGCTGTGTGATCCACATGTTGCCAATGGGCAGGAGGCAGGTGATGTATGAATGCACAAGGCAGGATGGCTAAGGGCTGAGAGGGAACAATTTAGCTCCCCTGGTTTTATAGAATAAACCAAAGAGGCTAAGGAGAATGAGTATTTGAGATGAAAACTCATAGACACTATCTGGCTTTGGATATTGCTGGATCCAGGTCTTAATATAATGCACTTTCTTTTTTGTTCTTAACAGACTTGGCTTCATTCTCTGGTGGACTTTTCCAGTAATTTTATCTGAATACTTTATGGATGAAGACAGATGAGTGGTTCTGTGGAGACACACCTTCTATGTGGGTAGTGAGGTTGTTTACTCCCAGCAGTGGGAAGCTAAAGCAATCTTGTGATGTACTCTACCTTGCAAGTAGAAAATGATTTCTTCATGTCTCTTCTAGTGTCTGTGAGATGGATTAAGATTAGACCCTTGCTTCTAATGACCTGTGTTTGCTCTGCAGAACCCATGGATGGGTGGAAGGAAGGAACAACTCCTGAAAGTCATCCTATCTCAACAGGCAACTGTCTCACAGGCAACTGCATTTACTCATGAATATCACACTCACAAAACACAAAATGAAATAAAATATAAGTAATATGTAGATGTTTCTTAGAACATATAGATTGTAGAGTCTGACCAAAGCAAGTGTCTGTCTTACCCAGAATGTCATAGACAGAAAGAGTTGGACTACAGGACTGAGAGATGATGGCCTTCACCCGTTTGATGAGCTCATTCCACTCTGAATTTCAGCTCCCAAGCTCATTGTCAAGTTCCTGTGGCTCATGTGTACAGCTCTTCACCAGGTAAACTACAGAACCAAAAGCCCCAATAAGCAGACAGTTTGAAATGACCACTGTCCTTTATTTGCACCCAGAAGCTGTCCTGCTTTATCTTGTTCTATCTCCCAGTGACCATGAAGGAGGTTCATATAGGAAGGGGTTTTAAGAGAAGAAAACCCTGAGTCTGTTCACACACTGACCACAGGAGCAGCTGTTCTAGCACAAGCCTCCTGGGGGCAGCACTGAACAATATGCATCCGACCGGTGGATGCAGCCATTTGCCTTCTGTGTAGCTTTCAAGTAAGACACACTATATTGAGCATGTTAGTTGTCAGGAGGTAGGTTTGAGAGCCTTGTTTTCCAGCAGAAGAAACAGGATTCTGACAGACCCACAGATGTCAAGTCACACAGTGGTAGAAACCAGTGCTTGGGTACCTCCACCTACATACAGTTGAGGCCAGCTGACTTGGTATGACTATCTCTAGGCCTCTACAACCTGTTTTCCACAGGCCCCTATTATTTAAATTGGTCACTGAGTCCTGGGCCCATGTTAACCCAGAACAACACAGAAACAGGAGGAAATTGGTCCTTGGGCTGGGACAGCACAGAGTTGGGTCACTGCTTAGCAAGCTCTTAGGGCCTGTACTCAACATGAGGTGACCATAGCAAAGGACATAATGAGATTGTAATTTGGGGCACTTAGGCAGTCAGAGCCTGCTATGGTCTTGCCAAGGCTTGCTTCTGTATGCAAACCTTCTTCCTGGCAGCCTGCCACCATGTTCTACAAGCCAATGAAAACCTTGTTCTCAGCTATGGGGCACAGAGCAAAGTGCCAGGTTGAAATCTTGTTAAGAGGGGTTTTCACAACTCAGGAACACAGCCTAGAGATGCTGGAGTTGGAGGTGGTGACCTCAAGCCTACTGCTGGACCAGGCCCTAGTTCCCTCAGCTGCTAAATAGATTAAAAACACCTTGTTCCAGGATATCCTTGGCATGATGGACAGGGTGATGAGGATGTGACCTGTGTTCTTGTCAGAGCCTCCCACTGGGAATAGGAGGATCTGGTTTCAAATCCTCATTCCTCCCACTGTTGGATGCATGACCTTGGAAGGGGTTTCTTCCTTCTCCTTGAAGTAACACTAGAAAATGCACACACATTTTTAAACACATTGTAACCTGTTTTGAGGCTTTTCTCCATCTGGACTTCTCTTTACTAAGGACCTGCAGTGTGGTCTGACTATGTGAGACAAATTGTAACCTGCCATGTCAGCTGCTGCATTGTTCATCTTAGTGCACTATGATGGCAGCTGGCTCCAGCCTTCAGGCAGCAGCTGGTATCCATGGTTCTTTATGTTGCCAAGCACTGAAATACTGCAGGACTAGGAAGCTACATTCAGCTCCTTATCCAGAACTTTTCTTAGCTTTCTCAGGCACTATATTTGGATATTCATGCCCCACATTGGGTGCCATGTGTAGTAACCTCTTTTGGACTGTGAACTCCCAAATCATGACACAGAAACTTATTAGCTTAAGCTTTAGCTTAGTCTTGTTTCTAACTTCCCCTTACAACTTAAATCAACTCATTTTTATTAATCTACATGCTGTCACATGGCTCATGGCTTTTACTCTCTTCTTGGGTGTCCTGCTTCCTCTGCTTCTGGCTGGTGACCCCTCCTGGCTTCTTCCAGAGCTCTCTCTGTCTGTAAGTCCCACCTATTCCATCTACCTAGCTATTGACCATTTAGGCTCTTCTAAACAAATCATGATGACCTATCTTTCCACAGTGTAATCAAATTTATTGCAACATAGCCTTTGTCTTTTCTTGAGAAATGGCTAATGACCCATGTTTGCTCTCTAGAGCTCACAGAATGGAGGAAAGTATGAACACTTCCTGAAAGTTATCCTCTGACCTCATCTGGCACATGGTCATACATGTACCTGTATTCAGATATGAACACTGTACACATACAATCACAGACAATGAATAAATATGAACAAAAACAAAAATAAAAGAACAGTGTTTCTTAGGCTATATAGATGGTAGACTCTGTCTAAATCTGGTTTCTTGTCTCCAAGAGGTTAGGGAAAGAAACAGCTGGACTCTAGGAGTGACAGGTATCCTCCATCTCATGTTTGGCAAGCTTACCACACTCTGAATTTCAGAGCCCCAACTCTATCTCCAAACCCTATGCCTCATGTGTGCAGTTTGACATAGTTTTGACTGTAGAATCACATGTTTCTATAGATAACTGGCAATGACCATTGTCCTCTTTTTGCCTCCAGGAGCAGTCTTGCTTCCTCTTTTTCTATGTCCCAGTGTCCTTGAAGGAGATTCATACAGGAAGGGGCTTTGCTGAGATAAAAATATACAGAGGCTTTGTAACCTAACTGAATATAGGAACAGCAGTTCTAGGACACAACCTCCTGGGGGAAGTAGTGAGCAGTATGCATCCACCCTGAGGGAAGATGCAGCCATTTGCTGCTGTCTGACTTGTAGGTTTGATATGCTTCTTTTCTGAGCCTGTTAATTGTCAGGAAGGTAGTTTGAAAATCTAATTTTCAAGCGGAAAAAAATCCAAGATTTTCAGAGGCCCATCACTACCAAGGTCACACAGGGTAGAAACCCAGTGCTTTGGTCTTTCCACCTACATCAGGCTGAGGCCTGCTAGCAAGGCAAGCCTGTTCCTAGGGTTGTACATCTGTTTGTTCCATAGCACCCATCATTTGAATTGGTCGCAAAGCCCTGGGCCCATGTGAAGTCAGAAGAGCACAGAAACAGGTAGGAACTTGAGGGAAACTTAAACCCAAGAGGCTTGTCCCCAAAGAGGGGTGACCATAGCAAAGGGTGCTATGACCTTGTCATTCTGGGAGCTCAGGAAATCAGAGCCCTCTGTGGTCTGCATGGCACCATGCTCCACAAACCCATGACAACTCTGTTCACAGCTATGGGCACAGAGCCAAAGGTCATGATGAAATCTGGTTAAGAGGGGTTTTCATACCCCAGGAACACAGCCTAAGGGTGCTGAATTTGGAAGTGATGACCTCAGTTGCCTTAGCTACTAAATGAATTAACTTACACCTTGTACCGGGATGTTCTTTGCCTGATGAAGAAGGAAGTGTGGGGGGCACCAGGAGGGTAGTGATAGGTATTGGAGTATTCTGGTCAGTGCCTGTTCCTGGGACTTGGAGGACATGAGTTCAAATCCTCACTTTTAACACTGCTGCTGCATGGCCTAGGATGGAGCTACTTTCTTCTCTGTGAAGTGGGACAGGAAATTGCTCCTCACCTCTCTGCTATCCATGTGCAGAGAAAATAGGTGTGGAACACAAGTGAATGTCCTCACACTGAGCAGACTGTGCACAAGGCTGACAGAAATGTCTGCAATTGCATTACATAGCACTGTCCTCACACTGGGCAGGCTGTGCACATGGCCGACAGTAATATCGGCATTTACATTACACAGGAAGCTCAAAGAGAGAGGTGGGGCTCTCACAGGCCATCTAGGGTCTGAGATCACATCAGAAAGACCATCCCTCTGTATACAGTAATCTATTAGAATGTAATTACTATTTGAGACGGCACTATAAATGTGGTGGGACAAATTTGTCATTGAAAATCTCCAGTGAGCCATTGAGTCCATCTGTCTGAGCTCCTGGGTCTCACAGAGGAGGATAATTCTTCTTCTGCACCAGTCCTTAGGACCACTGAGGAGTCATGGCAAAGCTCTGAGTGACATTGTCTCCCAGCATGACCCTGTTCACTTCCTGGGTGTCATATCTAAGATGGCAATATGTAATTTTGCATGTGTGGTTGGATGGTTGCAGTCCTGCCTCAGTCACGGTGAAGATGTGGCCACCCTCTCCATGCTTCCGCAGCTGTATGCATAAGGAAAGCTACAAGGTATGCCCTGATGGCCCTTTCAGCTCTGGGTCTGCCTCGACCATTCAGTCGCTATTTTACCCCACACCCTGCCAACAACTCCTATTGCAAGAAAAAAGCCACACACTAGGGTCCAGGTAGGATTCTAATGATGGGGCAATGATAGCAGATATGGAGACCACTGAGGGAAGAAGATTCAGGGAGGGTCCTACAGGTAGGCTCAGGTAGACCTTGTGTGGATGATGGCCTCACTTTCAGGAGAGAAATGCCACAGGAAGTCAGATGAAGCCATTGGGCACCAACCTGGAATGAGAACACAGGGCTTCAGACCATTGGCTGTCACAGCCACAGTGGGAGCTGGCTTCCACAGACAATGATTGGACACAAACTGGCCTGGCTCTGCTGTCTTCACTCATTGCACAGTGCACAATATGGCTGAGGCCATGGATAAGAGAGTCAGCTGTGGATTTGTGATCTAGTTCTGGCACCTGACTCGAACCCCTCCTCATCCCTTCTTCTGGAGCAGTGGAAGGTGGGAAAAGATTGAGTAGAGGCCATGCCCAAGTCAGAGTGAGAGTTCAGTCCACAGTCATGCATCTGTGTACAAAGTTAGAGCTCAGTCACTAACTCCTTGTAAAATGTTTGAGAATCCAAGAGCCCAGGTCAGTCTGGGGTCATGATCCAGGCTGAGGGTTCAGGATGTACTCAGTGTCAGAGTTCAGGTTGGATTCAGGATCTGGTCTGAGGTTCTCTTGTTTTGTGACAGAAGCCTAAGCCTGGCCTTGGCTTCCTGATGGGCTGCTGTGACAAGCTGCAGAGTCTACCTCTGGGGTTTGATGAGAACAGCCACCATAGGCTCATATGTTGGAATACTTGATTCCCAGGTAGAAAACTGTTTGGGAAGAATTAAGAGGTGTGGATTTGTCAGAGGAGGTGTGTCACTAGGGATGGGATGTGAGGTTTCAAAAGTCATGTTCTTCCCAATCTCACTGTCTGGTATTTGCATCTCCAGATATAAGCTCTCAGCTACTGCTCCAGTTCCAGCCCTGCCTGCATGCTGCCATGCTTCTCACCATGATTGCCTAACCCTCTGGAACTGTGAGACCCCTATTAAGTGTGTGTGTGTGTGTGTGTGTGTGTGTGTGTGTGTGTGTGTGTGTGTGTGTTTAAATTTCCCTTGGTCATGTTGTTCTTTCACAACAATAGAAAAGTAACGAGGATACTGTACCAGCAGGATGTCATGACATTCCTCCTCCTGCTCCTTCCTCTTCAGAATGGAGACTGGTTTTCTTCCTCCATCAAGTCAGATGAAGCAACCAGGTCAAGATCAGTCTCAGTCTTTGCCATGGAAAACTGAACAGAGAACCCTTCCAAATCTTTACCTCCCTCCAGCCTGTTACTGTGACAATTATGTGACCTCAGGATTGTCACTGTTCACCTGAAGGTGAGCAAGGACAGTGGCCCTCATACAAATTCTCTTGAGGATCCAATGAGGCAGTGTGTGCAAGACACAGAAGCCCTGTGTAAAGGGACATATCCATAGAAGGGTCACCTCCATGTTCTCTTGCCCCAGCTAACTTGTCAATCAGGGGAGAAAAAGGCTCAAAAGTGGCCTCCAGGGAGGGAAGGAGAAACTAAAGGCCTGCCTGGGTCAGGATGCAAGGTCCCTGCATGGGGAATTCCCACAGCTGTGGTCTTGGCCCGTGGATGGCTCTACAGTGCCCAGGGTGTGACTTACAGAAGGTGGCCTGAGTAGCCAGTCGGAAAAGAACATCACTCAGTCGAAATATCTGAGAGGCAAAGAGAAGGTAGGAAAGGAGGAGAGGGAGGGAGAAGGAAAACAGATGAGACTTTGCTGACAACACACTTCCTACCCTCCCGGGACAGAAAGGCTCATTTCCAGGACCTGAGAACAGTTATCATTAGCAACCTGGAACTATGGAATTGTGGCAGCCTGAATTATAGCTGAGTGCCCACCACCTCAGGATGCCAGAAGATTAGGATCTGGAGGTCTAGCATCCAGAACCTTAACACCCCAGGGTCCTTCAAGCTGGAACACTTGAACCCTGGAAATTCAAGCCCCTCAGAAGGCTAATTAAGCCTTTGGGGAGCGCTCCAATTCTGAGTTCTCTGTAGCTTCTTATTCACAGGTGCTTCAACAGTCACTTAATACAAGTGTGTTGATCACATGAAACATTAGCCTAAAGGGCACAAGTGGTGATGGATGTGGGAAACAGCTCAAGGCATCATGTGTGATTTCTACCTCTTCTCTTTGCTGCCCAGCTATGGAGGAGTACTAGGTGCCCATAGACATCCCAAATAGAAATCTGCACCTCACAGGAGACAGTGTCCTGAGGACACAGCCACACCTACAGATCCCTCTCAGGGCCATCCTAGGCTCTAGGTTCCAAGAGCTGTTGGAGGACTCACTTTTTTGTCCATCAGAAAGAAAATTCTCTCTGCCAAGTAGCTAGATATTCTGTTCATGATGCTGTCCATCCTGAGGTTTTGTCTGCAAAAGTTGGGACTTACAAAGCTTGGTTAATATTTCAGCATGACTAAGAGTCCTCTGGAGGTCAGGTGAGACATATCTCTTCTCCATGGTCACATTATTGTTGCTCAGTGGCCCATATCAGGATGGACCGTAAATGAGCATCTGAGCACCTCATGCCAAAGTAGCTGCTTCCTCAGTGCCTGGATGTATATCACGGCCCTGATACAGCATCATTCACTCCACCCCCACTTACACAGCACCAGGATGAGCTTTGGGGAACCTGGAAAGAAACATTCTGCCTTTAACTTCCTTCATACACAAGTCTCACTGAGGTGGTCTCCTCCCTTTCAACTCTCCTCCATTTGTTATCCCCTGAGGATCCCATCCTGAGTGTTCACGAAAGGGAGGTTTTCCTTTCTTTGTGCTTTGTTAAGTATGATGGTCTGTGTAGGACTCCTCATTTCCCTTGAATTCACTGATAGACCAAATACTCCCCTGCCTCCCTTGTCCTCAGCATATGTTTAAAGAGACAGAGAGCCTGTGTGTTTTCACCAAGTCATCCTGCAGAACTTAATACAATGCCTGCCTGATCACATAGCAGATATTTGACTAGCAGAATTAGTAAAGGGGGGCAGGGAGTTATCTCAGTCCAAATATTATTTTCCCGATAGGCATGAGGACCAAGTTCCATCCCTAGGACCTTATTAAGTAGGAAAGAAGGAAAAGCCAGGTGAGAGCAAATACTTGTTATCCAGAGCAGTGAAGACAGACATGGGGAGATTCCTCAGCATGCTTAGCCTACTTGATGAGCTCCAGGCACTGACACTTGTGCATGTGTGCCCGCACACAAACGCCCATTCCTTCCTTACAAAAATAAACAAAGAACAGGTCCTATTAAATAGTGTGACATTTGGTCTGTTTTCCCCCAACTATGACCCCACCACTCAATAGACAGAGGCAGGTAGATCTTTGAGATTGAAGCTAACCAGAGCTGTACAGTGAGACCCTGTCACAAATGTGTGTGTACACATGACAACAGGGACAAGTTCTCTGAAGGACAAGAGGATATTCTCATAAGAAAAAGAGAAGAAAGCCAGTAAAGGCCCTGAAAGGTGAAAAGATTCAGTGAGTTTGAGTCAGGAGAGAGATGTTTTACATAAACACAACTTCCTTGTCAAGGCCCTGTCTAAGGAAAATGCTCGTCTAAGGCACAAAGCTTCAGACAATGTGTTTAAAGGAAGTTGAGCAGAGAGTGTCCATGAGAGTCTTCATGGTCTTAGGGATGCTGATCCAGTAGAGCTACATGAGTTTTCTGGTTCTGCTTGGCAGAACAGTGTCCAGCACAAGCCAGGTCTTTTATTACATGCCAAAACTGTGGTCCTGTCTTTGATTCGAGATCAGATCTTTGGTAGAGGGAGGATGCGTGAGCTCAGGGCATGATCATCAACACTGGAAACAGAGGCCATCCCTGTATTCCTGACCAAGGTTTCCCGCCCCAGCCCTTGTTTTGCACGTGATGTTACCTCTCCCAGACACTGGGTAGCATCACCTGTCCCCACCTTGTGCCTGAGGCAAACTTTCTTTACCAAGCATACAATTGAAGATGCAGATTTTGAGGAAAACAGTGATCAGTGATAGAAAATGTCAAGATTAGTATGTTAAGATCTCACTGTAGAATTTTGCAGAGGGTAGAGAGTAATTTAGGACAATCATGGCCCAAGCAAGCAAATAATTTTCACCTTGAGGTGGATATAAATGTTAACATCTTCAGATGCACAAGGCACATTGACCCAGGTGAAAGTTATTGTAAGCAAATTCATGAATATGGTTGGAGGGGTCCATCCTCCTGCCTCAGCAATAGATTGGAACAGCCGCCCATAGACTCAGTGTTCATCTCATGATTCTTGAGCCCTTAGCAGGTTCCAGGCTCTAAGCTAAACATGTGTATTTTCTCATGTCTTCATCCCAGAATCTGGTAAGTATAGGTCTCTACTGTTCTATTGCACAGATGTGGAAACTGAGGCCTCAAAAACTGCAGTGTGACAGCACTGACAGTAGAGACACAGTAGATCCTTTAGTCTGGTCTGACTGTGTATTCCACCATCTGCTTCCCAGGTGCAGGGACAGGATTAAAGTCAGGGGTCCCAAAGCCTCCCTGAGAGCCCAGACTGCTGGGATGGATGAGTCTTACCTGCCTGATGAGTCAGAGATGTCCTTCATTGTTTCATTTGAGCATTTCCACATGGTCACATTGGGCAGGCTGTTCTGGCTCTCTGATTTAAGCCTTAAGGAACATTGGAGATTCAAGGCAATGGTGGTGTTGTCCTTGGGATTATCATTAGGCCTGCATTAAATAAAAGTCACACTGAACACAGACTAGAAGGCTCTGCAGGTTGCCCTGGTTTTCATCTTCTGAGTGGATGCAATGAAGTGTGTCTAAAGGTATTGTCAATAACATCTGGGTAATGTCAACATGTTATATATTCTCCACAAAATTTACACATTTGTATTAGAGTTCTCTAGGTCATGCATGTTCAGCACATGTGACCTTTTTACTTGGCATTAGACTAAGTATGAGGATAATTGTAACATTTGTGACACAAATTACCTGTGTTCACTTAAAGTATTATATGAGGTTTAACCATTTAATCACTACAACAGTGCTAGGAGATAAATCACACTCTTTTCAGAGTGAGGAGACCTGGGCATAGAGAGGTTAAGTAAGTACCCCAAGATCTCACAGTTCATGGCTTCATAAGTGCATGGACTTCATACAGGACCTATGCCCCCATTGCTGATGATGGAAGCCAGGCTCTCACTTGTACTGGACAACTGCTCTCCCTGAAGTATAACTGTAGTGGGTAGCCATTCCAGCTTTAATCTGGAAGTTCCAACACCCATTGAGGTTTCGGTAACTGTCATGCCTACAAGGCAAGGCTGAGAGAGGACCCTGACGACCCAAGATCTGGATGGGCCAGCTCTCTTGGTTCCTGGAGCCTGAATGCTGGAGGTAGACTGAGCAGAGTTCTCCAGAGAACACCACCAAACTGTGCCACACCTTTCCCAGACCCTGTTACCTATCCCTTCACTTGTATGTTACCCCACAAAATAAACCTCCCTTTTAACTATGAGGAGTGGCCTTAATAATTTCACCAATATCTGGTGCTCACATGGGGCAAATTCCAAAGGCCTGGGTGGCTCCCACCCTCAGCTTCCTCCCTGGCTAAGGGGCACCTGATGCGGCAGGGTACCACCTGCAGAGCTCCATAAAACCAGAAAAAAACCTACAGGGTTCCATTCCTGAAGAGGAGCTAATCTGGTCTCAGTTCCACAGCAAGTTTAGCCCCCAGACAACAAAACCGCTGTGAGTGAGGCATTCCCCCTCCTCCCTGAGTGCTCCCCACCCTAGCCTGAGGCTTCCACAGTTTCACCTAGTTAAAATAGACATGGCATTGTCCCCGGTCCTTAGGCACAGAGAGGGCTTGGAGCCAAGCCTGCTGGCAGACCTATTGTCTGTAGAAGCAGAGAAGGGTTTAGCAAGGCCTGGAATTCTCCAAGCCCTGAAACTCCAGGGAGTCACTGGAAGAACTGCCTACTGCCTGTCCTCATTCTGCCACCAACCAAGGCATTTAACAGGACCTGCTTTGGAGTTATACCAATGCCTCCTGCTGGCTGAAAAGTGCTACTACACCCCCTAAAACCATGGAAAGGTAAGATAGGCAAACCAGCATCTTATTTCAAGTAAAAGTACTGCCAGGCAGTGGTGGCGCACTCCTGTAATTCCAGCACTCGGGAGGCAGAGGCAGGTGGATCTCTGTGAGTTCGAAGACAGCCTGGTCTACAGAGCTAGTCCAGGACAGGCTCCAAAGCTATAGAGAAACCCTGTATTGAAAAACAAACAAACAAAAAAAGTACTTGATAATTTTACACCTTAAAACTGACTAACAAATTTTGAGTAATTCTTGTAATATGGCCAACAACATTACCTCACAAGAATTTAAAAACCTTTTTGCCTGTATGATGAATGACATTTTCCTGGAAATATATGATCTTCCTAAGGCATATCCAGCATGTACCATTTTGACATTCATTGTAATAATTCACACAGTGTTCAAATACTGGTTTAATAATAAGAACAAAGATGAGTCATTATTGGGACTGATACAGGCTTTAGAAGATAGCAGTGAAGGCTTACATAAAAAGATTTGTACTCTGGAATCTGCTAACCAGGATTTACAAAACAGGCTTGTACCTAAAAATGATTTTATTTATAATAAATGTGAATATTTAATGGATAGAGCACTAACTTTCCAGAGTGAAGTTGTGGCTACTAAGACACTATATAAGGAAGAAAGGTTATCAGTAATTGGTAAGATAAGGTCCATAGAATCATGTGTTTCAGAAGAACATAAAAACTTCCATGATTCCATGAGAAATCTGGAATCCCTTGCAGGAGAGGAGGTTCACTCCCTAGAACAGACCCTAGGTGCTCGTTTGCAAGCCCTGGAAGAAACTCTCAGTAAACATGACAAGGGACCTAATAAGCAGAAGGGCAAGACCATACAGGTTGTAACATCTCCAAATGGCTCCCATACAATGGCTTCTCCTGTTATCATCCATGAGAAGCCAGCAGATGACACATACCCCAAGCCATATATGACATATACATTACAACCAATTTCAACAAGGGACTTTAGAAATATAAAGGAAGCAGTAGTTATGTATGGGATACATTCCGCATACATAAGGCAGATGTTAAATTCATGGTCTGCCTCACATTGAATCATTCCAGATGACTGGCATCAGTTAATTTCAGCTGTTCTATAATATAGCCAGCAGTTACAGAGGAAAAGCTGGTTGAGAGAAGAGGCAAGAAATTTAGAACAACAAGGTAAACTCAGAGGTTTTGTGATCTCCCAAGATCAAATACTTGGTGAGGGATGTTTTGCTGACAGGAATGTACAAGCCAATTATGATGAGCATACAATATCCCTATGCCATACAGCAGCTCTAAATGCTTGGGAAAAAATTCCAGAACCTGTAAAACCAACTGAGGTGTACAAAAAGATATTTTAGGGATCGCACAAACCCTTCACTAATTTTTTACAGAGGCTGAACACAGCTATAACAAAAGCTGTGTCAGATAAAGAATTAAGAAAAGTATTAACTGAGTCCTTGGCATTTGACAATGCTAATGCAGAATGCAAAAGAATACTTATACCATTAAAGGTCAGATCAGCTCCTTTGGAAGAATGGATTCAGTATACTAATGGTGTTGAGTCTCTTAATGACAGTAACAAGGCTTGGATAGGAGAGACAAATCCCAGAGGTGAAAGAAGGCCCTGTGGTACCAAATGTTTTAAATGTGGTACACCAGGTCATATAAGTAAAAACTGTACATGGGGTGCTCCTAGAGGTAATACTACTTCTAGAAATAGCCCAAACAGGAGACCCCAACCTCCTGGATTATGTAGAAGATGTGGCAAAGGCTGACATTGGACCAGTGAGTGCAGATCAAAAATAGATATATGAGGCAATCCTTTACTGGTGGGAAATGCCTCAGGGGGCCTCTTGCAGGCCCCCAAATCAAACATAGTATCAACATTTCCAGCCACTGTGGAAGAAATTCTTCTCCAGGACAACTGAATAAACCAATGCCTAATGTAAAAACCAATACTGCTATGGATGATAAAACAGCTCTGATAGATGAATCACAATTTCCAAAGAATACATTAAAGCAAATATTTTGGCAGACTTTCATAAATGAACAAAGACCAAAGCTTAGAATTTGAATTAATGGCCTGGTTCTGGAGGGCCTGGTGGCACAGGTGTGGATGTGACTATAATTACACCAAAATCATGGCATCCAAATTGGCCTCTTCAAGAGGTAGATGTCCAACTACTGGGGATTGGAACCCTATCTCAGATAAAACAGAGTTTGAGATGGTTTGAGAGCATAGGGCCAGAAGGACAGAGAGGAAGCCTGAAGCCATATGTGGCAAATGTACTAGTAAGTCTTTGGGGTCAAGATCTGTTACAACAGTGGAACACCCAGATTAAAACTCCTATACTCTCAGTAAAGGAATACAGATCAATACATGTTTCTAGGAATAATATCTTAACATGCTATAAAAAACACTCACCAACCATTCATGCTGTACACAAACAGAGCACAACTGCTGTTGAACTCTCTGAAGTGCCAACTGCCTTACCTTTAAAATGGCTAACTAATAAACCTGTCTGGGTTGGACAATGGCCTTTGACAAAAGAGAAGCTACAAGCTTTAGAACAGCTGGTTCAAGAGCAGTTAAATGCTCAACAAATTGAAGAATCTACTAGCCCTTGGAATTCTCCTGTATTTGTAATTGAAAAAAAGTCTGGTAATTGGAGAATGCTGACAGATCTGAGAGCTATTAATAAAGTAATTCAGCCTATGGGCTCCCTACAGCCTGGGACGCCCTTGCCCATGCTGCTACCCAAAGAATGGCCTATAATAGTTATTGACTTAAAAGACTATTTCATTACCATACCCTTACAAGAACATGATAGAGAAAAATTTGCCTTCACAGTACCTAATTATAACAATTCCCAGCCAGTCAAGAAATATCAATGGAAGGTCCTCCAACAGGGAATGTTAAACAGCCCTACCTTGTGCCAATACTTTGTGCAAAAACCATTGGAGATAATTCATGTAAAGTTTCTACAATCCACAATTTATCACTATATGGATGATATCCTATTAGCTGATCCAAAGTCAGACACATTAGAAAGCATGTTTGAAGAAGTAAAAAAGTTTTGCCTCACTGGGGACTGCAAATTGCTCCTGAAAAAATACGAAGAGGAGATTCTATTCATTGCTTAGTATATAAGATAGAGCTACAAAAAATTAGACCCCAAAAGGTACAATTAAGGAGAGAGTGATTGAAGAATCTTAATGATTTTCAAAAGTTGTTAGGAAGCATTTCCAACTTACTGGGTATCATGAGAATACCCAAAGATGCAAAATTTGGCTAATACTCTAGAAAGGGACAAAAAATTAAATAGTTCAAGAGAATCATCAGCTGAAGCTGAGAAGGAATTGGCTCTAGTAGAAAAGACAATTCAAGAAGCACTTGTGGATCATGTGGATCCAGAACTTAAATGCGTTCTTGTCATATTCCCCTCTAGACATTCCCTGACAGGTATTTTGATGCAGGGGGAAGATATTATATTGGAATGGATATTCCTACCACATAAATCAAATAAGAAATTAAAGACTTATATAGAAAAGATCTCTGATTTGATTTTAAAAAGGTAAATTAAGACTTCGCTGGTTAAAAGGAATGGACCTAGCAGAAATTGTAGTACCTTTAACTAATAAGGAAATTTCATCACTATGGAAAGATAATGAATATTCACGGAGAACCTGCAGTAACTTTTTGGGAGAGATTAATAACCATTGTCCCAAAAGCAAGAGAATAGAATTCATAAAGAAGACAGAATGGGTCCTTCCTCACATTGTATGACAAAAGCCAATTTCTGGAGTCCTCACATTCTATAATGATGCAAATAAATCAGGGAAAGCAGGATACAAATCAGGAGACTTAAGTAAAGTGGTACAAAGTCCATACAACTCTGTACAAAAGGCAGAACTGTATGCCATTTTTATGGTACTGATGGACATCACAGAACCCCTCAATATAGTCACTGACTCTCAATATGCAGAGAGAGAGTTGTTTTAAATATTGAAACTGCTGAATTTATTCTGATAATACAGAATTAATTTCATTATTCATACAATTGCAGAAATCATCAGAAAAAGGGAACATCATATATATATCACATATCAGATCCCATACAGGTCTGCCAAGACCTCTAGCACAGGGTAATGATGAGATTGATCAGTTACTAATAGGTAATGTGCTAGAAGCCTCAGAATTTCATAAGAAACACCATGTAAATAGCAAAGGTTTGAAGAAGGATTTCTCCATCACTTGGCAACAAGCTACGGATATTGTGAAAAACATGTCTTACTTGTTCCTTCTATAACCAAACTCCATTACCTGCAGGGAGCAATCCAAAGAGTATACAAAGAAATGAAATTTGGCAGGTGGATATGTTTCGTTTTGCCAAATTTGGAAGACTGAATTATGTACACCATACCATTGACACCTACTCAGGATTTCAGTGGGCAACTCCTTTGAGTTCTGAAAAGGCTGATTCTGTGATTATACACCCATTAGAAGTTATGGCCATCATGGGAATACCTGTACAAATTAAGACAGACAATGCCATAGCATATGTCTCCAATAAAATGAGACAGTTCTTTGCTTATTACAATATAAAGCATGTTACAGGTATACCACACAATCCCACAGGCCAAGCAGTCATAGAAAGATCCAATCGAACTTTAAAGGATATGCTAAATAAACAGCAACAGGTAACAATGACTCCTAGAAATAGATTACATAGTGCTTTATTAACCTTGAATTTTCTCAGTGCTGATAAGAAAGGAACAACAGCTGCGGAGAGACATTGGACGATAGACAAAACTCCTGAGCTAAACCAACTGGCTTATTTCAAAGATGTGTTGACCTCAGAATGGAAACCTGGATATGTCCTACATTGGGGAAGGGGTTTTGCTTTTGCTTCTGCAGGAGGCGAAACAAAATTAATAAAAATTCAATTCAAACAGGAGAAACCCCTTGATAAGGAGAAGTAAAAGCTCATCCACCAATTTGACATCTCTATAAGTTGTGAGAAAAAATTAACAAAGATTGGGGTAGGGTTCTGTTTTTGTCTTTCCAAGATAATGGAAATACCCATCTTCCAGAAATCATAAGGCTTTGGATATCTGGATGTTTACAGCAGAAAGAAAGTATCTATTGGTATCAATCTACACAAGGTAAAATCTCATTGTCTAGCATCTATATCTCTATCAATCCAGAAAAGTTGTGGTTCTAATTCAATTATAAATCAAGCTGGCTTTGGAGATGGAATTGGCTCACTCCTTCTCTAAATCCAAGCATATTGCTAAAAGAAAAGGTTGAGAGATTCTTCAGTCCCATGTCAGCAGAGCCCTCTGGTGTGGGACAGAAGGAAACCAATAAAAAGGGACCATTGTCTTCAAGATTCTAATTCTCTTCATGCTTACTATTGATTTCTGGGAATCCTTTCTTTAAATGTCATCTTTAAATCTAACCTTTCCATTTTGATAAAAAATAAGTTTTTCCAGTAGCAATCTCTAAAGTCTCCAGAAAAAAAGATGGGGCCCCAACAACTCTACCCAATCCAGAATGATGCCATGGTAATCATCATCATACCACACTTCTTGCCAGAATTTCAGACAATCTTACCCATTACTCTGAGACTTGATGCAGAATCTATAGTTAGTCTAACTGATATGTAACTATCTGAGCTTTCTTACAGTACCCAACAGAGATACCATCACTCCCTAAACAGCAAGAAACAATTCTAAGAAAATGATGCCCCTTCTCCCTAAGGTTTCATATTTCTTAGGGTTATGGATGATGGTTATAGAGTTGGGTGTGGAAGAAAATATTAGACTCAGCGTTGTCCTTAAGAAAAGAAAAAGTGTTGCCCAAAAAATGGAAAAGAAGAAAAAGTGTAATGGATAGGTATAAGAAATTATGGTAGATTATTGTATATACTAGTAAACAAATTTAGTAGAATAGCAGCCTCGGATAATTTGCACTGTTATAGATTCTTATATGTTGATACAAATATAAACTATTTATATATTCCTATTTAAGATAATCTCTATAGTGATACAAATACAGAACTATATTTGTTATAATGTACATATATTTCTACTCTTATTTAAAATATTTGTATATTGATACAAATATAAATTTATATCTGTCATGCTGTATGTATGTTCTACTTCTGTTTAAAATATTCTGTATATTGATATATATTTAAGATTATTGTCATATTCCATATTGCACTATACATTCCTACCTCTGTTATAAATATCTTGTGTAGTGTCATAATTTTGAAGTCATCATCCTCTACCATACATTTGCTTATAGACGGTTTACCTTGTTTACATGAAGCCTTAGTCCTTATGTTATTTAGGTAGATAAGAATTATAGATTTATAGTCACCTATGCTTGTCAACTCTATATTTATGTTAGTTAGGTTATCCAGATTTACAGATACATAGGTAGGATGGACAGGTAATTTTCAAACACTTCATAGACCTAAAGAATATGGCATTTAAATAACGTAGAATTCTGTTGATGTGAGACACAATTGCTCCTGGCAGCACCAATTTGATCCTGAGAGAATGTTGGGCTTCTAAGACATTTCCATTTGGAAGTTTGTCTTCTTGGCACAAAATGGTCTATTGGGCAAAGAACAATTGCCCTTGCCTCAACTGCTGACAATATGAGTGATGTCCTTCTGGACAAACGGGACACAAGGAAAAGTGACTTCTGAACTCTGCCAAGACAGAGTAAGATGGTCTTTCAGAATTCCTGCTTCTGAAAATGGTCTTTCAGATACTCTAGGCCTATAGCCAACTTGAATGCACCAACAATGCTGAGGAACATTAGGTGACTGTCCAGGCTGCCAGCTGTCTCTGTCTACTCTTGCAAGATTCCTGAAAGTTGTTTGCATCCATCTTCCATTTCTCAGGTACCATTATATTCCTTTTCAGGTCATTGATGGGACTGAAGACTAGCAGTTATAGTTACAACTTTACATATATATATATATATATATATATATATATATATATATATATATATGTGTGTGTGTGTGTGTGTGTGTGTGTGTGTGTATGTATGTATGTATGTATGTATATACACATATAAATATATATAATATTAGAACATATTAAGTATTAGATTCAGGTTCTTAGGGTAGGACACCTTTTAGAATGATCTTTGTAACATGCCATTTACCTATGCTCTAGATTTCTCTGGATTTTAGCATGTGTTTCTTGCTTGATATTGTTTGCATTGGTTGTAGTTCCATTTTATCTAGGTCATTATCCCTCATTACTCCTTGACAATATTTGATAACCATTCCTTTGTATATAGTCTTGTATTAGATTAGAACCTTCTTATTTAGACAACAGGGGAAGATAGAGTGGGTAGCCAATTCCAGCTTTGATTTGGAAGTTCCAACCCCCATTAAGGCTTCAGTAACTGCCATGCCTACAAGGCAGGGCTGAGCGAGGACCCTGAAGACCCAAGATCTGGATGGGCCAGCTCTCTTGGTTCCTGGACCCTGGATGCTAGAGGTAGACCGAGCAGAGTTCTCCAGAGAACACTGCCAGAATGTGCCTTACCTTTCCTAGACCCTGTTACCTATTCCTTCACTTGTAAGTTACCCCACAAAATAAACCTCACTTTTAACTATGTGGAGTGGCCTTAATAATTTAACCAATATATAACCCCAGTCCTTGAAACTCTCTTGCACAGGTTCTTCACTTGGTCATTTCCTTATCTTTCTTTTTAAATTATATTTTACTTGTTTATCTAGTCTGTCCATAATCTCTGAGTTCTAGTTTCTATGAGAAATCACATCTCAAAAATTAATGTGTCGAAAGATTGAATCAGATTCTTGATGTTTGCCTCTGACCTCCACCATCACTTGTGAGTACATATGTGGTCCAAGTACACACATATACACACATGCAACACACACATGGAAGTATGTTGCATAGGCCATTCTTTTGAAAGAGATTAACTGTGGCCTGTTTTCACTAGAATACTTTAAAGATTGGGTTTTTAGGCCTCAGAGGGTCTCCACATTTACACATTAGGAAACGGAGGGCAGAGGTCATGAAGTACCTGGGAATGAAGTGCCTACTCAAAATGGCCAGGTCACCACACCCTCTAAATCCAAGTGACATCTACTCACATATGCACAGAAACATCCACAGCCAGGGACATCTTCATCTCTGTGCCGTTGTCATTGGAAGACAAGCCAGGTTGCAAGTTCTGGATTCTCAGTTCCTCAACTCGAATCCTGCCCAAACCACAAGTGCATTCTAGTCATCCCTCCTGCAATATCTGCAAGTCTCCTCACCATCTTTGTGTCCTCATTATGTCCTGTTCAGGGATGTGAGCTTCTATACTCTCAAGTAAAGTCACAGACAAGGGAAACAATAGGCAGCAGGGCCAGAACTTGAACCCAGGACTATGTGACTCAAAACTCTAAAAAGCCACTGCTTGGGACTAATGAGGTGTGGATTCCAGCTTCCTGTACCAAAAAAGGAACTTGGACTTTTACTTCTGGCTAAATTTGAAGAAAGAAAGTGTTATGCTTAGAGAAAAGCTTTAGGTACCACCATGAAGGTGGAAATGGGGACAAATGGAATGTTTACCTTGAGCCTAAAATTACAGACTGTGGGAAAACAGATGTGTGAACTGTCCAAACTGGGCCTGTAGCTCTGCCTCTAATATGTCTTGCTTCAGAACCCCTCAGCTCTGTGGAGAAGACAAGGCTTATCCCTCAGTCTATGACATTGAACTGGACTCCCCAGAGTGATAGCCCCTTGTCTGGGAACAAAGAAGCACCAACTTACATCATTTCACAACGAGACCGAGAGAAGTTAAATCTGTTGTTATTCCATGAGATCAAAAACACTTGAATTCTGTTGTTGATTGTCTTGTCCTGTATCTCAATTTCCCGAAGGAAGCTGACCTGCACATCCATCTTCTCAATGATCTCTGTCAGAAAAGTCATCCATCAGTGTCTGCACCACTAGAGAATGAGCTCCCATCCTCCTTGTTTCAGAGAAGTCAGTTTCCCTGAGCTGTTTCATTCAGTCTCTGCAACAGCTCAGTGAGAAAGGATTGCCACCAACTCCATTGTACAGAAGAGGAACCTGATATTCCTAAGATTAGGAAATGTATCCATGCAGCTGTGTCCAAGCACTGTTTCCAGGCTGACTTCATATTAAAACTGATCACTTATCAAAAACAATCGATCAGTTATCCAAGCAATACATACAGGTTGTATATGCCTGTTTTCAGGGGTGACTTGAGGATCTGTGCCCTTAATGAGATTGTTATGTGAATTTGAGAAACTAAGTCAAGCACTTGAGAGAATAAACCAAGAAATGAAAAAAAAAATCTAGAACCAGGAAAAAACATAGAGGGCAAATATTGCACCAAACAGTGAACGTTGGAAATAGGAGTCCCAAAATGACAGTTTAGGATTTGGCCCAGAGAAAATGACATTGCAGCAGGAGATAGTGTCCTAACAGAAGATCTCAGAGAGCAACCAGGAAATGCGTAGATGGGTGTCATGTGCCAGACTGCATGTGTGAAATATTAGGGATGTTTATGTAGAAAATGTCTCTACTGTGAAACAAAGAAATTATTAATCAGAGATAAAACAAAATGAATCAACAATTGCAACAACAAAACACCCCTATTTTAAAAATGAGCCATGACTTAAAATGACACTTTAAAATATTAATTGTAAAACAGTTTTGCCTTTTGATTTCTCCACAGTTTGTAACCTGTTTCGTTTCTTTGGGTGTAAAGCAGTTTAGATGAGAATCGCGATGTCATAACTGATTTGTCTCACTTGTACAATGATGTTTCAGGTCATCCTTGAGCTTTATTTATTTAGCATTATTTATTTAAAATTATTTAATTCATAAAATTATTTAGTTTTAGGTTAAATAATTTTAAAGTTATTTCAAGTAATTTCATACACCTATGAGGACTAGCCTCTGTTTCTGTAGGCTGCTTTCCTTTTTTTATTGAGCATCTTTAAGTGCTTTAGAAAGGTTTCATATCTTCCATTAGTCTCTTTGTAATTCATACATGCATGCATACTTACATACATACATACATACATACTACATACATACAAAAATATACAAGTGGGCTTGAAATTTTTTTCATTATATTTGTGTTTTAATTTTACACATCAGCCATGGGTTCCCCTGTCCTCCCCCTCCCACCCTTACCCCTACTTTCCCCCCCCAGCCCCTCCCCTCTATTCCCATCTCCTCCAGGGCCAAGACTCCCCTGGGGATTCATTTAAACCTGGTGGATTCAGTACAGGCAGGTCCAGTCCCCTCCTTCCAGGCTGAGCAAAGTGTCTCTGTGTAAGCCCAAGGTTCCAAACAGCCAGCTCATGCACTAAGGACAGGTCCTGGTCCCACAGAAATTTTTTAAGAAAAGCATTAAAGTCTGACCATATACGATCTATGTTTTCAATGCAGCAGTGGGACTTGAGAGTTGGCTCAACAGTGCTTGCTTCTCTTGCAGAGGACTAGAGTTCAGGACCCAGCACCCTATTGAACAGTTCAGAACCATCTGTAACCTGAGGCATCTGATACCCTGTTCTGGCTTCTGGGGCCACACGCAAAGATGTACACACAGAGATAAATACACATGAATAAAAATAAAATCTTAAAAACAGTTTTAATAAAACAGATGTGATTTCAATATTGCATCTTGGATCTGTGCTAAAGGGTCTACCTATTAAATTAATGCAATCAGGGCCACCTTAGTGAGCATTGCTTGGATAGCTCCATCTCACCACAAATCTCCTAGTAACCTTTAACCTGACACCCCTTTCTCTCTGCCTTTCTCATTCCGCAACTGTGGAATGAGAGGTTGGCTCCTTTTATAATATTGATAGTTGCCTAAATATTGACAAGGTTTGAAGGCAGTATGTGCAGAGCTTCCCTGTTCCTGCAAGAACTGCTTGTCAGTTAGCCCAGTTCTTCTGAGCAGAGAAAAGTGGTGCCAAGGTCCATGGCATAATATAGAAGAAGGCACCTAATATTCAAGGTGTCAAGGAAGCAGATAAATAATTCTCTGTTGGGAAAACTTCACAAGGCATAGACAGTGAGGCCATGGACACTGACTATTGATTCTGTCTGTAATTTTCTCATGTGCTATTACAATTTTCCCCTAAACAGCTATGGGAATTCCCCCACAGCCTGTACGGAACTGTATTTTCCTCATGAATATATATTCCATCTATTGGGCACATTTGTATGTGTAGATTGTCAGGAAGATGATTCCTTCTTAAGCTGTATAATTTTGATAAAAAAAATATGCTTCATAAATAGGCTTATAGTTCCATGAGAACTATGAGATATTTACAGCCTGTTTTATACCACAGCTCAGGCTGACATAGGAAAATAGTTGTATTTCCAGTCAATAAGACAGCTTTCATACTATTAGCTGATGTAAAACCTCAAAGTAAGTTCAGATTAGACAAGGTGCCATGCTAATAGGTTTTTAGATAAACATTCCCAGGAAAGCAGTCTAGCTCACAAGCTCCTATAGCCAGCTGTCTGATTTGTTGAACCATGGTTAGAAGTACAAAGCAACCTAATAGCAGTGCCAGCCCCTCTTGCTAAATCTGACTGTTATCCAGGATAGTAACTGACTCTCTGCACAAATTCCAAATCTCAGTTTTATGATACAAGACTCAGCAAACTAACTTCTTTTTTATGTTGGGTCCTGAAATGTGTGTGAGGGACAGAGAACGAGTCACTGAGGACTAGAGACAAACAGCTTTTGTTCAGAGACTCTAGAGAGGAAATTTTTTTCCAACTATCCAGGGCTACAGAATATAATCTGACTTCACAGCCCTGAGAAAGAGCTGCAAGTTCCCTTTTTATGGTCTAAAGTCACATACAGGACAGAAAAATACATTTTAAGATTTAAAATGTTTTAATGTTGCTGTCCCTGGAGAATGCTGAGTAAGCTTATCTTGGCACCGTGCTCCTTCACCTTACAGCCCATACATCCAGGGGTAGGGAAGGTGACTCCCAGCTACGCCCTCTCCTGGCTGCACTTTGCCAGCCCCACAGCACTGCTGCAGTTCCCCCCTCCATAAACAATTTAAAGAAACTAACGTTTTTATGACTGTTAATCATGAAATGTTAGCTTTCAATGTTTATTATACCTAGAAATATAGAATATATTGCACAATTTCCTTATTTTAGACTCCTCAATAGTTTAGATTTATAATTCCTTAAAAATATTTTATAAGGGGGCTGGGGAGATAGCTCAGTGGTTATGAGCACTCATGGCTGTTCCATAGGTCCTGAGTTCAATTCCCAGCACCCACATGGCAACTCACAACTGCCTGATGCCATGTACATGCATGTGCAGATGTACATGCTGACAAAGTACCCACATAAAAATAAATAAATAAATAAATCTTTTTAAAAAATGATAAGGCTATTTCTTTAATTACATAATAAAATAACTGGTTCTCTCTTTGTAGCTGGAGCTGTAATTTACAGCCCCACCAATTAAGAAGTTGAGATTTACTACTTGTGTGTTATTGGAATGGCTCTGTTTCTTATCAAATGAAATGTAACCTTCCATTGTAACTTAGATATTGCCTGAATGATTTTCTACTTTCTAGATAGATAGATAGATAGATAGATAGATAGATAGATAGATAGACAGATAGATATAGATATAGGTAGATAGATGGATAGGTAGATAACAAAGAAAGAGTGATTCAACCTGAGAGAATAAAGAAAGTGAACATCAACATGCATGTGAGTTCATTCTCATTCTAAAAGTCCCTCAGATAGAAAAAGTCTTAAAGTCTCGCTACTCTGTAGCATTCTCTTTGAAGCCGTGCTGTAGCCTGGAAGCTGGTCTCCTGGGCTGTAATACAGAGGTGCCATTATATAGACAGTGGGGAGTTTATGGACAACTAAGCCAGGTGTGCCCTTCATTTCCAGCCAGTCAACACAGATCAGTAAGAAAGGTCAAGAAAATTACAGAAACACATGCTAATAAGTTTGACACAACATTTTAGTTAAATTATGTAAACAAGTAGTAAAGATGTGAAAAATGAGAGGATGGTTAGGATTAAAGAAATGCAAACTGAAATGAGCCACATCTTATTATGTCTGATAATTGCAAACCAGTTAAAGATATCCTTGTTCATGCAATGGAGTAGTGTGGGAGACAGGTTCCTTCACACTGTCAGAGAAAGTGAATAGAGGAATACTTGTCAACAGTTTAAATAATATACAATGCAAACTTTAGAAATTTTGAAATCTCACTTTGAAGAATTTATCCTGTGCATGTACAGGCAAGACTTTATTAGGATATGATGTCATTGCATTGTTTATTTCTAAAACTATAAATGAGTGACAGGAATTGAAAGGCTGCACATTTCTCAGTAAGCCACCAATAACGGGCAACACCGCCCCCTCCCAGCACTCTCTGGTATTGCAGGTGTGGTGTTTATTAGGGTGACTCCTAGAACTAGCTGGTGGCAAGTTTACTGACTCATTCCCAGAGACAGAATTCAGAATGTCCAAAATAGTCAGGTTAGTGCCAATGCTACCTGAAAATGATGCCGAGGTCCCAGTGAGCAGGCCGCAAAGGACAACAAGGGTCCCAAGTTGGAACATCTTTGGTCCTGACACCTATATTGTCACAGAGGAAGAAAAGGGAAGAATTATCCACATTGAATACCTGTCACTCTTACACTTGACCTTCCAAGAAGACATATGTGCTTCTGTTCATAGTAGGTAAAAAATGGAACCAGCAGAGATGGCCACCATTGAGGCCAAGTACACAAGGGAATATTATTCAGCCATAAAGAAAAATGAAATCATGACATTTCCGGGAAATGAATGGAACTGGAATTCATTTTGCTAAACAAGATTATCCAATTTCAAAATGGCAAAATATCCCATTTTCTGTCTTGTACAAATGATATATATATGTATGCATGTATGTATGTATGTATTTGCATGTGTTGAATGTGTGAGGTCATAAGATAAGGACACCATGAGAGAAGAAAAACTCCTCAGGAATGAGAAGAGAGGGGATGAGAGCAAAGAATTCATGTGACATGAAAATAAAAAGAAGGAGGTAGAGATCAGCAAGGGTGGGTACAGGTAAGGACAGCAGGGGAGGGAGACAGAGAAAGGAACTAAGTATGTAGGAAAACAGTGAAACTCACTAGTTTGTGTAGTGAGTTTTAAAATAATAGACATAACTACATACAATAATTTCTGAGGAAAAACATTAGGTTTGTTCTGGAGATGAGCTAGCAAAGTTGGGAGGGAGAGAAACTTTAGAGACACAGCAAGAATGTGGAGGGGCGGGGCTTGGAAAGACAAGCTGCCCCAAGTTCTTTATGCTCAGGTCCTTTGTGCTTGCTGCCTTCTCAGATTGAAACGTATTTCCTCCTTGATTTGTTACCTAAATCTGTTCTCTTGCTTCAGGGAAACTTCACCCCTTCCCAGACCCCTCCCCAGAGAAGAGTTCAAGGCTCTCACTACCAGGCTCCACCAAGCTTGGGGCCATACTGTCCTTAGTGAAACAGTTATGGCTTGTCTCACTGTTGAGCCTACTCTCCAGGAAGAAGCCTTTCGACAAATCATTGATGAATAAAATCTGAACAGTCAATAGAACCATGAACCTAGGTTGTCATTAGTCTGACACAATATCACCTATGTCTTCAAATCTATTTGTGTCAAAATTTCCCTAGCACAAACAGCACCTTCCATCTGCTTCTTCCTCCAAAGTTTCCTGAAGACTCTTCATGTGGGGTTTTACATTGGGAAGGGTACTTACTGGTTTGGAGGAGGATGCACACAAAATACTTGTTTCTCTGCACTGTCTTCTTGAATCCTGGGGTCACAGTGGCCCTTATATACTGGTCACAGCATAAGAAGCAAGTCCTCATTTCAGGATGTTCTAAGGACACTCCAAAGAAAATAACTAAGATTAGCCAAGATACTCCAACCCAAAGGTCACAGAACACGCTTGAGTGGCAGTGATGGATAGTGATGACCTTGTGTCAACACTAAGACCCAGAGTTGTGGAACTTGAAGCTGGCATGAAGAGGTGGGTTCAGTGTGAGCTGGGAATAAGATCCAGAATGGATGAATAGGAGAATATTCATAGTGATTGCCTAGGCTAGTCCATTTCATCATGTGGAAACTCAGAGGTAAACACAGCTGCTTATGGTCATACAGTAATTAGGGTAGAATTGTGACTCCCACATCACTCGGCCCATCCTTCTATGTTCCTTTTCTGCATCTGAATGCCCTTTCGATTCTTCTTGGGCAGACCCAGGCTCTACGAGTGGATGCTGTGTCCTGTCAATCACAAGAACTCCCCCTACCTATCTGACTCAAGTATATGTATTTAATACCAGATACTTAGATGATTTTGTGTAATGCTACCTCACAAGGTTATTGCTCAGTGTAGAAAATTCCATCAACAATAAAAATAAAGGGGGAAAATATGTGGGATCATGACCACTGTGCTGTCCATGGTTAGTGTTTCTTCTTTATGGAGCCATCAAAGCTAGTTGAGTAATTCACATCATTCTAACCTTGATATTGGACATGTTTATAGTGTGGCTGTGTGACCAATTGTTGCCATTGCATAGGTGGTAAATGTTATGTGAACACACAAGCCAGGATGTCTCTGGGCAGAGAGGCATGAACCCAAATCCCTTAATTTAACAGGATAAAACGAAGAAACAAGGGAGAATCAGGATATGAAATGAAAACTTGTGGACTTCATCTGACTTAGGTTATACCTGGATCCAGGTCTTATAATGATGCCCTTTATTTCATGTTCTTAATAATGGCTTTATTCTCTAATGAACTTTGGCAGATTATTGTAATTAAAGACTGTATGGATGAAGACAGACAAGGAGGTTCTGTAGACACTCACCTGATATATGGTTGGAGATATTGTTTATTGCTATCAGTGAGCCTGTGACTTAGAATCCTTCTCGCAGGTAGAAAATATGTTTCCTTCATGCTAGCCCATGTCTCTTCTTTAGTCTGTGAGATGGGTCAGCAGGAGAGGAATTGCTTCATAGGCCCAGTGACTCATGTTTGCTTGGCAGAGCACACAGAAAAGTAGAGGAGGAGGCGACAACTCCCAACAGTTATGCTCTGACATCAACAGGCACATGGTCACACATGCACCTTCACTCACATAGGATCACCAGCCAGACACATAAACACAGTATAAAAGCAAAAATATGAATAATATAGAGATGTTCCTTAGGCCATAGAGATTGTGGACTCAGACCAAAGCTGGTATCTGGCCTCCCTAGGATGTCAGAGACAGAAAGAGCTGATCTATAGGACTCAGGGATGACTGCCATCTTACATTTTGTGAGCTCATCCTGTTCTGATCTAGAGTCCAAGCTGTATCTCCAAATCCTGTGACTTATGTGCATGACTCTTCACAGTGTGGATTGCAGAAGCATAAACCCCTCTCAGCTGTTCTAGCACACAGCCTCTGGGAGCAGCAGTGAGCAGGACTCATTCTCTCTGAGTGTAGATGAAGCCATTTGCCTGATGTCTGCCCTTCAGGCTAGATACACTTTGTTAGTCTAGTCATCAGAAGGTAAGTTTGAAAGCCTCATTTTCCATTGGAATAAACAGGTTTCTGAGAGGCCCACAGGTGTCAAGGTTGCACAGATGTGGAACCCAGTGCTTGGGTCCTTCTACCTATAAGCAGCAACAGCAGGGTGGCAGGGCAGGACTGTCCCTAGGCCTGTACAGCCTGTTTTCCACAGGCCCCATTGTTTGAGTTGGTCACCAATGGTGTGCCCATGTCAAGCCAGAGCAGCACAGAAACAAGTGGGATCTGGAGACAGCACAGAGCGGGTCACTGCTATTTACCAAGTCCTCAGGGCCTGTCATCAACATAGGGTAACCATTGCAAAGGACATTATGAACTTGTTATTCTCAGAGCCCTGGCTCCCAGAGCCTGATATGGCCTTGCATGGCTTGCTTCTGTATGCAGACTCTAACTGTCTGGCTGCCACCATGTTCCACAAACCCATGAAAACTCTGTTCCCAGCTATTGGGCACAGATCCAAGGGCCATGCTGAAATCTTGTTAAGAAGGGATTTCACAACCAAGGAACATAGCCTGGGGGTGCTGGAGTTGGAGGTGGTGACCTGAGTTGCCTTAGCTGCTAAATAATTTAACTAAGCCAGGTGGTGGTGGTGCATGCCTGTAATCCCAGCACTTGGGAGGCAGGGGCAGGTGGATCTCTGTGAGTTCGAAGCCAGCCTGGTCTACAGAGCTAGTCCAGGACAGGCTCCAAAGCTACAGAGAAACCCTGTCTCAAAAAAAAAATTTAACTAACACCTTGTACCTGGATGTTCTTGGCATGACAGGCAGAGAAGTGTGTGGGGCACTATGATGGTGGTGAAGGGACTTGCAGCAGTCTGTTCAGAACCTCTCATTAGGACTAGGGGGACCTGGGTTCAAATCCTCATTCTTCCCACTTCTGGCTGCATGACCTAAAATGGGGCTTCTTCCTTCTCTGTGAAGTGGGATTGGAAACTGCACTTCACCTCCCTGCTATCCATGTGCATGGAAAACAGGTAGGAAACACATGTGAATGTCCTCACTGGGCAGGCTGTGCACACGGCTGACAGTAATGTCTGCAATTACATTACATAGCATGCACAAAGGGCTCTTGTTAGGGAGAAGTTGGGCTGCCAGAGGCAGTCTTAGGCTATGCTGGCTCCTCTGAGTCACCTTGGACAGAGCATCCCTCTCCATGTACAGAAAGTCTCCTTGAATGTTATGTACTTCTCTTTCAGCATCAAAGACTGGGCCATAAATGTTGTGAGATGAATTTCTGATTGAAAGTCTTTTGTAAAACATTAAGGATTATCTGTCCTGGGCTAGGATATTATATTCCCAACATGTAATAATCTTCACTCATGACAGCTTCCTGGTCCCACTTACCCCAGGACTTATTTTGTTCCTAATCACAACTCAGCGCACTGTTTGGAAAAGGCTACTAAGATCAGATAGGCCAATCTTGTGGCTGGGTCATAAAGGAACTAGTCTTGGATGTAGCCTAGAGGATCTGCTTCCTAGATGTCTCTTACCCAGAAGGACAGAAGCATTCCCCCAGACCTTCTCACAGTACAACAGACACAGTCATGGACCACCACCCTCCTAATGCCATGTCGTTTTTAAAGTCAGGCAGGTCCTCTGTTGTGGAGTTCCACCCCAACATGCAAAGTCTTTTTTGAGCCCAAGTGATAGACCCAGTGTGACAGAGCACGGTGATAGAGCCAGAGTGAAGAAGCCAGAGAGAAAGTTCATTTACTTTACCCCATTCTCACATATAAAACACCTGCTTGAAAGTTATTGAATATAAGGAGGACAAAGGTTGAAAAACATGTACACAGATAAAAGTAGCAATTAGTGAAACTATATAACCTACTGTCTAAAGATATTTAATTACATTTTTAGCAACGTTGACATTATCTGGGTGACATACTTGCTTTATTCCTAAAACCCTGCACCTTCAGCTGGAGAAATGGCTCAGTGGTGAACTTGTGATTCTCAGATCTCTGGCAACCAGAGCCTGATATGGCCTTACATGGCTTGCTTCTGTATACAGACCCTCTAACTGTCTGCCTGCCACCATGTTCCACAAACCCATAAAAACTCTGTTCCCAGCTATGGGGCACAGATCCAAGGGCCATGCTGAAATCTTGTTAAGAAGGGATTTCACAACCCAGGAACACAGCCTGGGGTTGCTAGAGTTGGAGGTGGTGACCTGAGTTGCTTTAGCTGTTAAATGGTTTAACTAACACCTTGTACCTGGATGTTCTTGGCATGACAGGTGAAGAGCCATTACTACTGTGCAGAGCACCAGTAGTTGTTTTGCAGAACCCAAATGACAACTCACAACTACCTAAGACTTTCTGTCCCTGGGGATTCACAGCCCTCCTCTCACCTCCTCAGGGAACTGCACACACATGATGCACATAAACTCATGCAAGCAATGATACCTACACATAGAATAAATCTTTAAAAGAAACCCAACACTCTAATTGCTCTAACCTTGGTTATACATAGCCCTTCAGGCCCTTTCCTGGAAGATGGGAAGTAACCAAGGGTCTTGTCCCCTCTTGACTGGGATTTGCATCTTCTTGATCTGTAGAATGGTCCTTGAGCATTTGCTGAAAAAATTGAAAGACAACAAACAGTGGGCCCAGGAGGAGTTCTTGGTGGGTCTGGGTCCTCTGAGCTGCTGGTTGTCTGGGTGTCTGCTGTTTCCATGTTTGTCTCTAGAGCTGGATCCTGAACTACAGTTGGGGACAATTGTTTGTGGGAGAAAAGAAGGGTGAGAGAAAAGACAAGTAAGCTGATGAGATGGAGAGAGGAAGGAAAGAATGGCAGGGAGGGTCTGAGGGAGGAAGGGAGTGAGTGAAGGAAGAAAAGAAGAAAAGGTGGAGGAATAGAAACAAAAAATGGAGCAGGAGGCAATGGTGGTGGACATAGCTCTGTACTGAGAGTGTAGAAACTGAAGGCTGGAGCTGACTGTCCCTGGTCTCTCCATGTCCTTTACAGTGTTCTGCATGTTTAGTATCATTAGATGAGCTGCTGGCCACAGGGAAGATGTGCTAGGCATCCCATAGCTATGGCCAGTTGATTGAACTTCTCGGTGTTCCTGGTCAACTCCCAGGATTTGGCCTGTATCAGCTTCTAGGTGCTTCCTGAATTAGTGGATCTGCCATTACCCATCTGTGTGTCCCTTTCTCTATTATTCATCTCAAGAATCTTGTGCTAGGCACCTTCAGACACAGACACTGCCTGCACCCAACAGGGGAAGAGATGAGTAGAAGCCAGTGCAAAAACATAGGCAACAATATGAAGACCTATATGACAACATCACAACCTAGTAATTCTACATCTATAAGACCTGAACATACGAAGGCAGAAGAAAAAGAAGAAATCAACCCTAAAAATGACTTTAAGAAGATGATAGAGGCCCTTAAAGAGGAAATGAAAAACTCCATCAAAGAGGAAGTGAAAAACTCCCTTAGAGAGGAAATAAAAAACTCCCTTAAATGGGGAAAGGAAAAACTCCATTAAAGAGGAAATGAAAAACTCCCTTAGAGAGGAAATAAAAATTCCCTTAAAGAGGAAATGAAAAACTCCATTAAAGAGGAAGTGAAAAACTCCCTTAGAGAGGAAATAAACAATTCCCTTAAAGAAAGGGAAGAAAAAACAAATATAAAATTGGAAGAAATCAATGAAAGCCAAGAAAAAGTAATTAAACAGATAAAGGAAACAATCCAAGATCTGAAAAATGAAATTGAGACAATAAAGAAAACACAAACTGAGGGAATGCTGGAAATAGAAAACCTGAGTAAATTAACAGGAACTACAGAAACAAGCATAACCAACTGAATACAAGAGATGGAACAGAGAATCTCGGACAATGAAGACACAATAGAGAAAATAGATACATCAGTCAAACAAAACATTAAAGACAAAAAAGTAGTAACACAAAACATCCAAGAAATTTGGGACACCATGAAAAGAACAAACCTAAGAATAATAGGGATAGAAGAAGGAGAAGAATACAAACTCAAAGGCACAGAAAACATATTCAACAAAATCATAGAAAAAAACTTTCCTAACCTAAAGAAAGAAATACCTATGAAGATACAAGAAGCTTACAGAACACCAAATAAGCTGCATCCCCCCAAAAAAGTCCCCTTGCCCCATAATAATCAAAACACTAAACATACAGAACAAAGAAAAAATATTAAGAGCTGCAAAGGAAAAAGACCAAGTAACATATAAAGGCAAACCCATCAGAATAACACCAGATTTCTCAATAGAGAATATGAAAGCTAGAAGGTCCTGGACAAATGTTATGCAGACACTAAGAGACCACAGATGCCAACCCAGACTATAATACCCAGCAAAACTCTCAGTCACCATAGATGGAGAAACAAAATATTCCATGATAAAACTAGATTTAAACAATACCTGTCCACAAACCCAGCCCTAAAGAAAGCATTAGAAGGAAAAATCTAACCTAAAGAAGCTAAACATACATATGAAAACTCATGCAATAGATAATCCCACACCAACAAACACCAAAGGACAACACAACACAACCACAAAAATAACAGGAACCAACAATCACTGGTCATTAATATCCATCAATATCAATGGTCTCAACTCACCTATAAAAAGACACAGACTAACAGAATGGATAAGAAAACAGGATCCATCCTTCTGCTGCATACAGGAAACACACCTTAACTTCAAAGACAGACAATACCTCAGAATACAGGGCAGGAAAAAGGCTTTCCAAGCAAATGGACCCAGGAAGCAAGCTGGAGTAGCCATCCTAATATCGAATAAAATAGACTTCAAACTAAAATCAATCAAAAGAGATCAGGATGGACATTACATATTTATCACAGGAAAAATATACCCAGATGAAGTCTCGATCCTGAACATCTATGCCCCAAATACAAAGGCACCTACTTTCGTAAAAGAAACACTTCTAAAACTTAAAACACACATCAAACCCAACACATTAGTAGTGGGAGACTTCAACACCCCACTCTCATCAAAAGATAGATCTACCAGACTGAAACTCAACAAAGAAATAAAGGACCTAACAGATGTTATGACTCAAGTGGACAGAATGTTCCATATCTACAGAACATTCCTTCCTAACACAAAAGGATATACCTTCTTCTCAGCACCCCATGGAACCTTCTCAAAAATTGACCACATGCTTGGTCACAAAACAAATCTCAACAGATACAAAAACATTGGAATAACCTCCTGTATCTTATCAGATCACCATGCCTTAAAGTTAGATTTCAACAACAACAACAAAAATTATAGAAAGCCTACAATCTTGTGGAAACTGAATAATGCTCACCTGAAATATCAATAGGTCAAGGAAGAAATAAAGAAAGACATTAAAGATTCCCTAGAATTCAATGAAAATGAAAGTACAACATACCCAAACTTATGGGACACTGTCAAAGCAGTAGTAAGAGGAAAATTCATGGCCCCGAATGCACACATAAAGAAGATGGAGAAATCTCATACCAATGAATTAACAGCACAACTGAAAGCACTAGAAGAAAAAGAAACAAAATCACCCAGGAGAAAAAGATGCCAGGAAATAATCAAATTGAGGGCTGAAATCAATGAAATAGAAACCAAGAGAACAATACAAAAAAAAAAAAATCAATGTAACAAAGGTGGTTCTTTGAAAAAAATCAACAAGATAGACAAACCCCTAGCCAAATTAACCGAAAGGCAAAGAGAAAGCACCCAAATTAACAAAATCAGAAATGAAAAGGCAGATATAACAACAGACAACGAGGAAATCCAGTGTCATAAGGTCATACTTCAAAAACATATACTCCACAAAATTGGAAAATCTGCAAGAAATGGACAATTTTCTGGATAGATACCACATACCAAAGTTAAATCAAGACCAGAGAAACCATTTAAATAGACCAATAACCCCTAAAGAAATAGAAACAGTTATCAAAAGTCTTCCAACCAAAAAAATTCCAGGACAAGATGGTTTCAGTGCAGAATTCTACCAGACTTTCAAAGAAGAACTAATACCAATACTCCTCAAATTGTTCCACATGATAGAAACAGAAGGAACACTACCAAACTCTTTCTATGAAGCTACAATTACCCTGATATCCAAACCAAACAAAGATGCAACAAAGAAAGATAATTACAGACCAATCTCCCTCATGAACATTGATGCAAAAATACTCAACAAGATATTGGCAAACCAAATCCAAGAATACATCAAAAAATTATCCATCATGACCAAGTTTCATCCCAGGGATGCAAGGATGGTTCAACATACGAAAATCTGTCAATGTAATACACCATATAAACAAACTGAAAGAAAAAAAACCCACATGATCATCTCATTAGATGCTGAAAAAGCCTTTGACAAAATCCAACACCCCTTCATGATAAAGGTCTTAGAGAGATCAGGAATACAAGGAACATTCCTAAACATAATAAAGGCAATTTACAGCAAGCCAACAGCCATTATCAAATTAAATGGAGAGAAACTCAAACCTATACCACTAAAATCAGGAACAAGACAAGGCTGTCCACCCTCCCCATATTTATTCAATATAGTACTAGAAGTCTAGCTAGAGCAATAAGACAACAAAAAGAGATCAAAGGGATACAAATTGGAAAGGGAGAACTCAAACTTTCACTATTTGCAGATGATATGAGAGTATACATAAGTGACCCCCAAAACTCTACCAGGGAACTCCTACAGCTGATAAACTCCTTCAGTAAAGTGGCAGGATACAAGATCAACTAAAAAAAAATCAGTAGCCCTCCTATACACAAATGATAAAAGGACTAAGAAAGAAGTTAGAGAAACATCACCCTTTACAATAGCCACAAATAATATAAAATACCTTGGGATAATACTAACTAAACAAGTGAATGAACTTTTTGATAAGAACTTTAAATCTCTAAAGAAAGAAATTGAAAATGGAAGGATATCCCATGCTCATGGATAGTAAGATTAACATAGTAAAAATGGCAATCTTACCAAAAGCAATCTACATATTCAGTGCAATCCCTATCAAAATCCCAACACAATTCTTCACAGACTTGGAAAGAAAAATACTCAACTTCATATGGAAAAACAAAAGATCCAGGATAGCTAAAAGAATCCTGTATGATAAAGCAACCTCTGGAGGCATCACCACCCCTGACCTCAAGCTCTACTATAGAGCTATAGTAATAAAAACAGCCTAGTACTGGTATAAAAACAAAGATACGGACCAATGGAATTGAATTGAAGACCCTGACATTAGTCCACACAATTATGAACACCTGATTTTTGACAAAGAAGCCAAAACTATACAATAGAAAGAAGAAAGTATCTTCAACAAATGATGCTGGCATAACTGGATGTCAAGATGTAAAAGATTACAAATAGATCCATATCTGTCACCATGCACAAAACTCAAGTCCAGTTGGATCAAAGACCACAACATAAATCCTGTTACAGTAAACTTAATAGAAGAGAAAGTAGGAAGTACTCTTGAACGAATTGGCACCAGAGATCACTTCTTAAATATAACACCAGCAGCACAGACACTGAGCACATCAATTAATAAATGGGACCTCTTGAAACTAAGAAGCTTTTGCAGGACAAAAGATATGGTCAATAAGACAAAAAGACAGCCTATAGAATGGGGAAAGATCTTCACCAACCCCACATCTGGCAGAGGATTGATTTCCACAGTATATAAAGAACTCAAGAAATTAGACATCAAAATACTGAACAATCCAATTACAAAATGGGCTAAAGAGCTAAACAGAGAATTCACAAAACAAGAATCACAAATGGCTGAAAGACATTTAAAGAAATGCTCAACATTTCTTAATCATCAGAGAAATGCAAATCAAAACGACACTGAGATACCACCTTACATCTGTCAGAACGGCTATGATCAAAAACACTAATGACAGTCAATGTTGGAGAGGCTGTGGAGCAAAGGGAACACTACTCCACTGTTGGTGGGAATGCAAACTTGTACAACCACTGTGGAAGTCAGTATGGCGGTTTCTCAGAAAATTGGGAATCGAACTACCTCAAGACCCAGCCATACCACTCTTGGGCATATACCCAATGAATGCTCAACCATACCACAAAGATACATGCTCAACTATGTTCATTGCAGCATTATTTGTAATAGCCAAAACCTGGAAACAACCTAGATACCCATCAACTGAAGAATGGATTAAGAAAATGTGGCACATATACACAATGGAGTACTACTCAGCTGAGAAAAACAATGACAGCATGAAATTTGCAGGCAAATGGATGGAACTAGAAAAAATCATCCTGAGTGAGGTAACCCAAACCCAGAAGGACAAACATGGTATGTACTCACTCATAAGTGGATTCTAGATAGAAAGCAAAGAACAATCAGACTGCAACCCACAGAACCATAAAGCTATATAATATGGCATGGAGGACCCTAAGATGACTGTTGCTTATAATAAGATTTGGTTTTACTCAATTACTGAGCAACCCTCAATGAAAATTACACTATTAAGAACAATGAAATTCCTCATTGGGTTTTTGAGCACTGAGTGCGTCCTATATCTGCAGCTGAAGCCCAATGTGGCAGAAACCTATTGGGCCTTCGTGAAAAACTCTCCCCTTCCAATGCCAATGGGGACTGAACACCCAATAGGGCAGCTTTGGCAAGCATTAACATAAGCCTAGGAACTGCAGCCATGTGATTGGATTCTCCAGAAGGTAATGTATGGTAACTGCTTTTTCTTTTTTCTTTTTCTTTTCATGGGAGGTTTATTGAGAGGAGATGGGAGAAGGGGCATGGAAAGCAATAGAGACTGGTACCTGGAGATAAGATTGAAGGAAGAGAAAGAGATGGGAGGTGTAAAGGCCCCCTTTTACAAGGAAACATAGGGAATACACAGGGGGTACTCTTAGTGGCTGCAGCTGAGGATATATCCTGACAGGACCCTAAGGGCAGGCTAGTACAGGTGCCTAAATGCCAACATTCCTCCCTTCTGTTTATTATAAAAGGTGAGGAGTTAGAAAGGGGTAGCAGGTGAGGCAGGGATGAGGGTGCCATGTTCTCAAGACTGCTTCCTGCTGGTCTGGGGGATATCAATCATCTTTGGGGGACCTGAGAAATCTGAGGTGCTGGCCATGTCCTGGGGTAGCTAGCAGGACACTTCACTGTCCAGGCTCTGTGGAACTGTCAGGCTGTTTGAGGTGGATCCAAGTAGACTCCCTGGACCTCACAAAAACAATCGTCAGTGTTGGAAGGAGAGACCCAGCAATTCATTAGGTGGGAAAAAAAGTAGGGCTGTCATCAGTGGGCCAGGTGCAGGGTCCCAGCATGTCTTAGACTGAATCAAAATCTTGGCACCAAATGTGTTTTTAAACCAGCATGGAAGGAGTCACACCATACAACAGGGCCCACGTGGAAGGTTTATTGAGGGGATGGGATAGAAGGGACAAAGAAGGGGCACAGAAGAGAGCAGAGACCAGTCCCTAGAAACAAGAGTGAAGGAAGAGAAAGAGAGGTAACTGCTTTTTCAAATATGTTTGAGAACGTGTCACCCAGACACCTTGGAGATTAAGGATAACACTGAAGATCACTGACCTCCATTTATTAACAGTAGCATGCCAGCTAAGCATTTTCATTCTCACAATCTTATTCAAGCTGGAGTAGTTAGTACCTACTTCTCAGGAATGGCTCTGCGAAACATTTTTTTGGCCTCCTGAAATTCATTTAGCCCCCTTTGAAGATACCTTAAAATTTGTGAGTCTGAATGTAGCCATCATGAGACCATTAGTTCTGCTCCTTGTGAGCTGTCTGTTTTTCCTTTATGATTCTTAGTTGTTCTTTTGCAGAGCTGCCAGCTTAAGTCATGCTAGGATCAAGAATAAGGGCCCTTCGCGGTTCATATTCCTGGAGTTGTGTCCATGCCAATGGATACCCACATGCTCCAGAAGAGAATTTGACATCACTGCTGCCATTGTTGCTGGTATAACAGTGACATCTACCACTACTACTGTTTCTGGGATTGCCATTTCATAATTGGTTACTACAACTAGCACAGTGGAGACCCTGGCAGCAAAAGTAGCTACCACAGTTAATTAATCTTTCATTCTATTGGTCATGACAAATTTAGGTCAATAGTTATATACATTTTGATTGGCTTTGAAAGTTATAAATTTACAAACTTAAGTTTCATTTGCTCGTGGGATACCATCTTACAAGGACTCCAATTTGCAGTAAGGCTTGTTAAGGAAGGGAATGGATCAGCTGCCTTTAGCCTACCAGCTATGGGTGAGTTAAGACTTCTGTTGGTCTTTTCTGTGTCAAACAAACAGATTGCAAGCCCAGCACCACTTAGAGTTCTTTGGCAACAGTTAACTCTGCAGCTCTCACACAATTGAGCCTGTATGATAATGAGTATTCAGAGATGGGTAATACCTGGGAGGTGCTCACCAACCTAAGACAGAATGCCTGTGTGGCCTGGACAGGTGTCTCCATGATGGGTAAGGTGACCTACTGATGTCCCATGCAACCTAAGTCAGAAGCTCATTTTTTTTAGTAAAAGGGGGTGACCTGTAGGGTTCTGGCCCCTGTTTTGGGTAACTGTTGTCTTGCTTGCTGACCTTGACCTTGATATCCTCCCTATGCTAATTCCCTGCAAGATTCCACCTTCCTGAATTCTTAAGGGAAGCTCCTTGTCTGTGTATCCTGCATATTGGGCATTAACAACATAGATGAAAGATTGTAAAACATCAGAAGCAGGGTTGGGGATTTAGCTCAATGGTAGAGTGCTTGCCTAGCAAGCAGAAGACCTGGAGTTCGATCCTCAGCTCAAAAACAAAAACAAAAACAAAAACAAAACCGAAAAACCAACCAAACAAACAAACAAACAAAAAAACATCAGAAGTGAACTTCTGCCCACCAGGGTTCTCCTATTGTGCTGTAAGCCTGTATTTAAGACCTCCTCCATCTTTCAATAAATGGCACACAGCATTTAAAAAAATAGAAGAAGAGGGGGTCAAGATCATGATGGGGAAACCCACAGAGACAGCTGACCGGTGCTAGTTGGAGCTCACTGACTCTGGACTGACAGCTCGGGAAACTGCATGGGACCGAACTAGACCCGCTGAATGTGGGTGACAGTTGTGTGGCTGGATCTGTTTGTGGGGTCCCTGGCAGCAGGACCATGGCTTATCCCAGGTGCATGAACTGGCTTTTTGGAGCCCATTCCCTGTGGTGGGATACCTTGCTCAGCCTTGATACAATGGGGAGGGGCTAGGCTCTCCTTCAAAGTCTGGTATGCCAGACTTTGTTGACTACCATGGGAGGTCTTACCCACTATGAGGAGTGGATGGGGGCAGAGTGGGAGGGAAGTGAGGAGGTACGAGAAGGGGAGGGAGGGGGAACTGTTGGTATGTAAAATGAAAAAAAATTAATAAATAAATATATTTTAAAAATAATAAATAAATAATAGATAAATAAATAAATAAAAGTAGGATATAGATGTCAGTCTGTTATCACATTAGAATCCATCTGACCTTTTATGGCCATTTTTAAATTTAGCACATGAGAGCAACCACATTTTGTATATTTATATACACATTTGTTATTATACTTCCTAGTGAAATGTTCCTCTGTTTATATGGAGCAGATTGCTTTATCTTCTATAACTAAATTTGGCCTGAAAGATTGACTTTCACCCTTTGAATCTCACTCTGTAAGTCTCATTATCAGTAAGTTTTGTTTCTTAAAGAAAATAGACAATTTGATACATTATTTCTTAAATCCAGTCAACTGGTGTGTATCATTTTATCAATGAATTTAGCCATTAACATTTAAAGATTTTATTAAATCATATTTACTAATTCCTATAATAATATCCTCTCTCCCCCTCCCTGCCCTCCCTCTATGTGAGTATGTGTGAATGTGTGTGTGTTTGTGTGTGTGTGTGTGTGTGTGTGTGTGTGTGTGTGTGTGAGAGAGAGAGAGAGAGAGAGAGAGAGAGAGAGAGAGAGAGAGAGAGAGAGATGGGTGTGGATTCACACACACCACAGCACATTTGTGCAGATTAGAAACATCTTTTGTGACACAGTTCTCTCCTTCCATCTTGTTGTGACAGAGCTTGGACTGCAGTTTCTTCCAGTCCAGGCTAGCTGGCTTGTGAGCTTCTGTTTGGTGCTCCATTCTCACCCTCCCTTTCATCTCACTGTAGGAATGCTGGCGTCACAGATGCCAGTCAAGCAATCTGAATTTTTGTGTGTCCCTGGAGATAAGGCTCAAGGAATCAATCAGCATCATGCTCTTACTGAACAGACAGGATGCCACAAGAGAGTCAGGGTCCTTGTGTCTGATCGTACTTCTATAGCCAGGTAATTTCCATGGTGCTGAACTCATCCAGTCCTAGGTAATATTTCTCCATGATTGCCTAAGCAGAAATTTGTAGTACAAATCTTAAAGGGTCTTATTAATAAAATCAAACCTGATGCCAGGTACTGGGGTCAATGCTGAAAGATCAGAGAAGCAGAACAAGCCATAGCTACCTCTCCTTGCCAATTCCTAAGCTGATCATTTTTCCTCAGACTGGATGCTTCTCAGCTGAACTGTGCTGCTCAAAAACCTGAAAGCTTAACCAGCTCTAGTTCCTGGTCCTCACGCCTTATATAACTTTCTGCTTCCTGCCTTCACTTTCTGTGATTAAAGGCTCACTTCCTGGGATTAAACACATGAATCATCATGCCTGGCTGTCTCCAGTGTCACTTTAAACTCACAGAGATCTGAATGGAACTCTGCCTCCCAAGTGATAGAATTAAAGGCATGTTGTGCCACCATTTTCTGGTCTCTATGTCTATCTAGTGGCTGTTCTGTTCTGTGACCCCACATAAGTTTATTAGAGTTCAAAACACATTTCCCCTTTTTTTGTCTAAAATTACCAAAAGCTTATAACTAATTCAAGAAAAACTATATCCAATAAGTATATAAAATTTATACAGTCAAGAATTATATTAACAATGTCTAGTCCATTAACATTTGACAGATTCAGATGAAAAACTCCATTAATATATAACAATGTCCAGTCCAGTAACATTTGATAAACTCAGACAAAAATTTCGTTACTTATTCTATGTAAATCAAGTAGTTCCTTTTTAAAAGCAGATTCAATAATATTCTTTTTATCTTATCATATCCATATTCTCTCTTTTTTTCTTTTCATAATAGATTCAATAATCTATCTTTTGTCATTTTCATATCTTCCCGTTTCTTTTTAAAAGTAGATTCAATGATCTACCCATTTATCCTACTATTAGAAGTGTCCTCTCCTTTGTCTTTGTCTACTTCAAGACACAAACATTCAAAGCATAACCAAATTACCTACTGACCATCAGCTTTTTCTTGTTTTTAATACCAGTAATTTGTTCACATTGATAAAACTCCTGTTGGCTAAACCAAATTCCTATGTAGGCTATCTAACATCAAATTTGAAGTCTCCAGAAAGATGATGGAGCCCCACAACAATGATTACATCAACATGATGATAATACCACTAAGCTGACAAACACCACCCAAAAATTGGCTTTGGACTACAAACTTCTCAGGACAATTTCAAGATGGCTAGCTGCGATTATCCAGCCTCACAGACTACTTGAGCAAGGACTTGAGACAAGTCTTGCATTTTTGCATTATGCAGAGACTGGGCAACAAATGATACAGCTACTTCTCCCAAGACTTGACAATTAGCCCAAAATTTTTCTTTTCAGGATCCCCTAGAGTTGACTTCACCCCCAGACAGCAGGAAGTAATTTTAAGAAAACAACCCCCACATCCCCAAAAGGTAGAGTGGGTAGTTTTTGGTCTCCAATGGGTTTTAGATAATTGTCATTGTTTAAGATGGCTGGTTACAAGTTGTTATTGTTAATGGTGAGGGAAAAGGTTAAACAAAGGAGTTTAGATTTCTTGTCAAGTGAAGGTGGCTGACATCAGGGCTTCCTCAGCAATCTTAAATTCACTTTTGTGCTCACACATGGAAGAAATGTTTATCCTTTCAAGCCTTGCTCTTGCAAACACAAGTTTACAAGATATAAATAAGAAGTAGATTATTGAATCTGCTCTAAAAAAAGATATAGAAATGATAGAATAAAGGGCAGATTGTTGAATCTACTCTGAAAAGAAAAAAGAGAGATTATAGATATGATAAGATAAAAGGGTAGATTATTGAATCTGCTTTTAGAAAGCAACTACTAGTTTTAAATATTTTACATTGGATTGTATTTTTGTATATTGTATACAAATTATGCATATTGCTACAAATATGAGATTGATTTACATAGCTATGATAAAATAAAAAGGTAGATTATTATCTACTATTAAAGGGCAATTACTAGTTTTAAATATTTTACATTTGGATTGGATTTTTGTACATTGTATATAACTTTGTACATTATAGAAATTTGAAATTAATTTTGTTTGAATGTATTGTACATATATTTCTAATCTTATTCAAGGTATTGTACCTATACAGTGCATTTAACAATGTAATTCGATTTGCTAATCTTTGAAAGTTATTATTACCAACTAATTAGGATATAAAGAAATGAAAGTTAGTAGTTAATCATTAGAATTGAACTTATAGACATATTAGGTATGTTTTCAAGGTCAAGCAGAGATATATTTTAGACAGACAAGTCATCTTCAAATACTTCATAGATCTACAGAACATGACATTTAAGATGTTTTAGTAACATATATTTTTTGTGACTATGAGAGACATTTCTGTTCCTGGAAGCACCAATCTACTTCAGAAAAGATTATGAACACTGAAGAAACTCCATATGGAGTTTACTTTCATTGAGGCAAAAGTTAGCTGCTGGACAAGAAAATGCCCTCACATCAACTGCTGAGAGTATGCTGTCCAAAATGGACAAGCAGGACACAAAACAAAGGACTGCTGATCCTTGCCAAAACAAGGTATGAAGACCGTTCAGAAAATCATGCTTCAAACATGAGTCTGTCAGATATGCTAAGCCTATACGCTAAATATGATGCCCCAATATTGCAGAGAAACCTCATGTGACTGTTCAGGCAGCTGGCTGTTTCTGTCATAACTCACATTTTTTGGAAGTCACTTATTTACTTTCCTGTTTAACTAGGTAATATTATTTCCTTCTCAGGTCTCCAAGGGAGTTGAATATTAGATAATTATAGTTTTCCTTGTTTAAAAATCCAGAAAAGAAACTCACTAAAGAGGTGTAAAGTGTATAAGTTTGAAAGACATCAAAAGATAGTTTTGGTAATGCAAATTAGGATAGAAGGTGAATTAGATACAATCCTTTGGATTCACAAAAATAGAATAGATAATGGAATATTTACTCTGAATTTGTAAAATGGAAATGGACTAGACATTGTCGATATATTTATTGCTTGTATATATTGTATATAGTTATTATACTTACTGTATATAATTATTCTTACATTAGTTATAACTTCTTTATTTTAGACAAAAAGGGGAAATGTGGTGATATATTGTCCCCCAATATATTGTGCATCCTAGTAAAGCTTATCTGAGGATCAGAGGATAAAGCTACCTACTATATTAAACATAGAAGTCAGGCAATGGTAGCACATGCCTTTTATCCTAGCATTTAGGAGGCAGAGATCCATCTGGATCTCTGTGAGTTCAAGTCCATACTGGGGAACAGAGCCAGGCATGGTGACACATGCCTTTAATCCCAGCACTAACCATAGAGGTCTGGAGGTCTGTACAGACAGACAGAAAGTGATATAGCTGGGCTGAGACAGGAAGTGAGATGAAGAAAAAAAGGCATATAGGCATTGGTATACAGGAAGTAGGCCTTCTTTGGCTGAGGGTTTCCAAGTGGTAAGAACATGGCTGGCTTCTTTCTGCTTTTCTAATCTCGCAGTTTTTATCCCATTATCTGGCTATGGGTTTTTATTAATAAGACATTTTAGCAATTTGTCTTACATTCACCCCACACATACCCCACACAGTAGCAACAGCTTCTATTGAAAGGATTAATGAAAGCCACCCACCAGGATGCAGTTAGTATTTTAATGCTGGGGTGGTGATAGCAAGTGTGGAGACTACGGAAACAAGAAGGGAGCTATAAAGGGTCCTTCCGGTGGGCTTAGGGGGACCTTGTGTAGATGATGGTAACATTTCTAGAGAGAAATGCAACTAGGAATCAGATGAAGCCACTAGGGACTAATGAGAACACAGGACATTGGCTGTCACAGCAGCAATGGGAGATGGCTCTCACTGGACATTGAGTAGATCCACAAAAGCTTGGTGTCACTGTATCCACTCATTCCTGAAGTGCCAGCATGGATTAGGCTGTGGAGAGGACAGAGAAAGATGTAGATTTGTGGTCTCTTTCTCTCACCTGGCCCAGACCCCTTCTCATCACTTCTTCTGGAGCAATGGCAGATGGGAAAAAATTGGGTAGAAGCCCTGCCCATAAAGCCAGGGTCCAGAGGCAGGCCAAGGACAAGTGTCTATGCTCTAAGTTAGGACTCAGTCAAAACCATCCAGTAAATTCATTTAGTACAAAGACACTGGATCAGTCTGCTTTCATGATGCAGGGTCAGGGTTCAGTTTCTCTGGACTTGTGACAGAAGCCAAACAAGCCTGGCTCTGGCTTCCTGACCGGCTGCTGTGCACCGACCGCAGAGTCTACTGTGGGGTTTGATGAGAACTGCCACCATAGGCTCATGTGCTTGAATACTTGGTCTCCAGTTAGACAAACTGTTTGGGAAGATTAGGAGGTGTGGCCTTAGTGGAGGAAGTATGTGACAAGGGATGAGTATCAAGATTTCAGAGGCCATGTCTCACTCACCCTGGTGATGATGACAGTGCCCCACTGTACAGGCTCTCTTAAGAATGAAATGTGGTAGTGCAGGCAAGACACAGAAGGACTGTGTAAAGGGGCATAACCACAGAAGGGCCACCTCCAGGTCCTGACACCCTGTGTGCCTGATTCTAACTGCCCCAGAAACCCTGTCAATCATGGGCAGCTAAAGCCTCAAAAGAGGCCCCAGTGAGGCGAAGAGAAGTTAAAGGTCTGAATTGCTCATGATGAAGTTCCCTGCCTGGGGCACTCCTGCAGCTATTGTCTTGGCCCATGGAAGGCTCTTCAGTCCCCAAACTGTGACTTACAAAGGAGGTCTTGAGTAAGTTTGACATTCATGTCTCTGAGGAGCACTGGGAGCAATGGACATATCTGAGAGATGGAGAGAAATAGAGAGAAAGAAGATGAGAAGGAGATAGAAAACAGATGAGACTTTGCTGGCAACACACTTCCCACCCTCTCCGGACAGAGGGGCTCATTTCCAGGACCTGAGAACATTTAACCTTAGCAAACTGGAGGAACTATGGAATTGTAGCAGCCTGACTCAGAGCTGTATCACTTGGATAAGAACACACCACCTGAGAATGTTAGAAGTTCAGGATCTTAAGATCTAGCATCCACAACATTAACATCACAGACTCCTGAACCTTGAACTCTTAAACCCTGGAACTTTAAGCTCCTCAGAAGGTTTAATCCTTTGGGGATGCCCAACTCCCAGTTCCCTGCAGATTCTCATTCACAGGTGCTTAAAAACAGTTGTTTACATCAAAGTATGTTTATTACAAAACAAACAAACCATTACCTTAAAGATACAGGTGGTGCATGGATGTGGTAAGCAGCTCAGTGCAGCATCTGTGATTTCTGCCTCCTCTCTTTTTAACCCAGCTACTGAGGAGGAGGTGCCCCCAGATCTTGCAAAGAGACATGTGCACCTCACAGGAAACAGTGTCCTGAGTATACAGCCACACCTATAGATATCTCTCCTATCCTGACCCAGCCTGACTCTGGATGCCAAGAGCCAGGGACTTACTTCGTTTTGTAGCATGTTCGCCACCAAGTCGGTAAGGAGGCCAGATATACCATCCATCATTCTCTTTACAAAGGCATTTTGTCTGGAAAAGGGAGGACATAGAAAGCTTGGTTAATAGTTCAGAATGGAATATAGAGTCCTCTGGAGGTCAGGTGACCACAACTCTGCTCTATAATCTCATTGTTACCCAGTGGCACATGTCAGTATACACCATTACTGAGCATCTGAGCATCTCATGCCTAAGTAGCTGATTTCTCAGTGCCTGGGTGCTCATCACATCCTGAAACTGCATCATTCCCTCTGCCTTTACTTACACAACACCAGGTGGAGTCACGGGCACCAGCCCCCCCTCCAAAAAAAATCAACCTTTAACCTCCTTCATAAACAGGTCTTACTGAGATTTTCTCCTCTCCCCGTCAACTCTCATCCAGTTGTTATCCCTTGAGGTTCCCATCCTAAGTGTTCACTGAAGGGATGGTTTGCTCTCCTTGTAACCTGATAAGTATTATGGTCTGTAGGGCTCCTCATTTTCCTCAAATTTACTAATGGACCAAATACTTCTCCCCTTTACTATTCCTCAGGATATGTTCCAGGAGACACAGAGCCTATTTGTTCTCACCAGATTGTTCTCCAGGGCACATAACAATGCCTGCCTGGTACTAAGCAGATTTTATTTCTAGAATAATTAGAAAATGTGGCCAAGAAGATAGCCTAGTCTACAAAATACATCCCTGGTAATCAATGGGAACTGAATTTAATCTCTTGTTGCCATATTAAAAAGGAAAGAAAGAAAAGCCAGATGACAACAAGCACATGTAATCCAGAGCAGTGAAGACAGAGATGGGGAGATTCCTCAGCCAATTTAGCCTAGTTGATGAGATCCAGCCACTGACATATGTGCATGTGTGCCCACACTCAAAACCCATCCCACAAAACAAAATAAGCTAAGGAAATGTTCCCCTTAAATATACAGTGTGTCTACTGGCCTGGTGTCAGAAATCCTTGATCCCCGCCTTCTAGAGATAGTAGCAGGCAGACTTCTTAGATGGAAGCTGACCAGAACTGTAAAGTCAGACCCTGTCTCAAAATATGTATGCACACAATGAAATCAGGGAAAAGTACTCTGAAGGTTAAGAGAATATTCTTATGAGAAAAAGAGGGAATCTATCAAAGATCCTTAAGGTAGAAAAAATGTATTGAGATGGAGTAGGAGAAAGGAGTTTTACATAACTACCACTTCCATGAAAAAGGTCCTGTAGTAGGAAAAACTTATCTGAGCACAGAACAAAAGCCAATGTATTTAAGGAAGAGTGGGAGCAGAGCCACATCATGAGAGTCTACGTGGCAATGGAAATTCAGACCCAGTGGAGCAATATGAATTTCCTGGTGCTACCTGGAAGGGAAGTGTCCAGAAGGAACCAGGCCTTTGGATTTGCATACCAGAACTGTGGTCCTGTCTTTGATTTGAGATCAGATCTTTGGTAGAGAGGGGATTAGTGACCTCAAGACACAGTTATCAAGACTGGGAACAGAGAGAGGCCATCCCTCTGTTCTTGCTCAAGACTTCCCAGCCCCACCTCTTGAATGCAGGCCATGTTTCCTCTCCCAGACACTGGGTAACATCACTTCCTTCAACCCCTGCCTAAGCCAAACCTACATTTTCAAGCACAAAATTAAAGATGCAAATTTTGAGCATCAACAGGAATCAGTGATGGAAAATGACAAGATTGGGATGTCATAATCTCACTCTAGGAAATTTCCAGAGGATAGAGATTACTTTAGGACAATCAGATCCCATGCTAGCATCTAATTTTTCAACTGTCTCCCAGTGGAGGTAGATGTAATGTTAACATCTTCAGAGGCTCGAGGTACATTGATCCAGCTGAAAGGTATCATAAGAAAATGCATAATTATGTCTGAGAGGTCCATCCTCCTGCCTCAGCAATGGAAAGAAGCAGGCCATCAATTCAGTATGGTTCCGATGGCTCTTGAGCACTTAGCATCTTCCAGGCTCTAAGCTAAATATGTATAGTTTCTCATGTTTTCACCCAGAAGCTGATGAGTGTATCTCTATTGTTCCAATGCAAAGATGTATAAACTGAGGCCTCAAAAGATGAAGCTTCAGAGTAACAGTGCTGACAGTTGTGACAGAGTTGATATTTGAGGTTAGTCTGACTGTGTATTCTACCATGCTGCTTCCCAGGTGAAGGAACAGCATTAAAGTCAGAGGTTATAAAGCTTCCCTGAGAGCCCATCTCTGCTGGGATGAATGAGCCTTACCTGTTAAACAAAGAAATTGTGATATTTTCTGCATCACTGGAGCACTTTCCTATGGCCAGGGTGGGAAGTCTGGTCTGAGCATCAGTTTGAACCGTGAGTGAAGATAAGATGTCCAAGGACACAGAGATATTGGCTGTGGGGCCAATTAAAGGCCTGCAGAAAACAAGAGTCACATTGAGCAGAGGACAAGAAGGCTTTGCAGTTTCCAGTGGTTTTCATGTCTGTGTGGGCATAATGCAGGGTTTCTATGGGCACTGTCAATATTATTTGGATAACATCAATCTGTGACATATTCTCTACAAAATATACACCTTTGTATTAGACTCCATGCATGGGCCATGCATGTTTAGCACATGTGAGATTTTTACTTGACATAAATCTAATTGCTAAACAAAAATAATCACTAATGTTTTGCAACACTAATTACCTGTAGGCATTCATTTAAAGTACTGTTCCCTGTTTAATCCATTTCATCACTATAACAATGCTAGGAAGAAATCACACTCTATTTTCTGAGCCAAGAAACCTGGGCACGGAGAGGTTAAGGAGCTACTGCAGGATATCACAATCCAGGACTGCATAAGTGCATATAGTTCATATATGCCCTCAGTGCTTGTACTGGAAGTCAGAGTCTCAAACATGATGGGAAAGGCATATTCTTGATGTTGACTTCTGACCACCACAGACACATGGAAGTGGGCACATAAAGCAGTATAGAAACCAGTGCACACATGCATGACACACACAAAAGTATATTCCATAAAACATTATTTTGAAAGTGATTTAACATGGCCTGTTTTCTTAAGTATTGATATTTTAGGCCTTGGAGGGTCTCCTCTTTTACAAATTAGGAAATGGAGGCTAGAGGCAATACAGTAGCTGGGAATTGAATGCCTAATTCAAAGTGGCCACCTTATATTTCATCCCCTAAGTCCAAGTGATGCATACTCACAGAGACACAGAGGCAGTCACAACCACGGGAACCTTCAGGTCAATGCCTTTCTGTTTGGAAGAAATTCCAGCAAGGATGTCCAGGATGCTGAGTTTGTTGATTTGAAAGCTGCCTCAAACCCACAAGTACATTCTTATTATTTTCCTTGCAGCATTTGAACCTCTCCATATCATCTTCTTGTCCTCACTACATCCTGTTCAGAAATTTGAGCCTCTACATTCCCAGGGGCAGTGGACTGAGCAAAGGCAACAATAAGCAGAAGAGACAGAACTTGAACCAAAGGACCATCTGACTCAAAACTCCATAAAGCCACTGCTTGAGACTAATGGATGTGGATTCCAGCTTCCTGATCCTTGAAGGAACTTGGACATTTACTTCTGGCTATATTTATTTGTAGAAGAAAGGTATTATTCTTAGAGAAAGGCTTTATGTATCACAAAGCAGGTAGAGATGAGAAATAACAGAACATTAAATTGAGCCTGAAATTATAGACTATGGGAAACCAGGTGTGTGAACTGCCCAAACTGGCCAGTAGCCCTGACTCAGACTTACTCAAGATCTAATGAACCTTTCCTTAGATCTCCTCAGCTCTGTTGTGGTAGATGAGGCTTATATATCTGTCTACAGTATTTCACTGGCATCCACAGGGATGTGGTCCTTTTTCTGGAAGCAAATAAATACCAACTCACCTTACATCACTCTTAGGTGAATAAAAGTTTGATCTGTCAACGTTCGGTATGTTCAAAGCTCCTAATTGTGTCCTATCATCTGCTGGCCATTTTGGCATTGTCCAGTTCAACAGATATTCAGACTTCAGGTTCTTAAGGACTTCTGTAAAAGAACAGTCATCAAACAGCACCTGCACCTCTAGGTAATTACCCATCCTCCTGGTTTCAGAGAAGTCAGTTTCCCTGCCTATTCCACTTAGTCTCTGCAACAACTCAAAGAAGGCAGGATAGCCATCATCTCCATTATAGAGAAGAGAAATTAAAGACTCCTAAGGTTAAAAGTGTCTCCACACAGCTGAGTCCAAGCACTGTTTCCAGACTGACATGATACTAATATATATTGAGCATTTACCAACAAAACATTTGATCAATTGGCCAAGCAATTGAAGTTGACTATGTACACCTGTTTTCAATGACAACGTCTATGGCCTGTCACTCTTACTGAGATGCTCATGTGAGTTTGAGTAACCTAGTCAAGCAACTGAGAGAATGAACTGAGAAATGGAAATATCTAGCATTAAGGACAAAATAAAGAGGGAAAATATTTCACCAACCAGTGAAAGTGGCAAATAGGAGTCCCAAAATGACAGCGTGAAATCAAACCCACATATCCATAATTGACATTGAAGCAGAAGGATAGATGTCTTAACAAAGATCTTCAGGGAATAAGTGCAGTGTGAGTAGAATAACTGGCACATAACATGTGACAAGAGGGAAGAATTTGGGATGTATGTGTAGGAAATATTTCAAGGATAAAACAAAAAGATTGCTAACTCAGGAAAAATAAAACAGAACAACAAAATCCTCTTATTTTGAAAAGGAGCCGTGGCTTAAATGATGCTTTAAAATATAAATTGTAACACAGTATTGCCTGCGAATTTCTCCACATATTGTAACCTGTTTTGTTTCTTTGGGTTTAAAGCAGTTTGGCTTAGAATAGTGACACAGTACGGGTTTTGTTGAAGTGGTGTGGTGACATTTCAGTCCAACCTTCCGCTTTGGCTGCTCTAATGATACAGCTGTCAAGACTAGCCTTTGTTTCCATTGGACTGCTTCCCTGCTCTGTATTGAGTGTTTTCACGTATCTTTGCCACTATTTCACTTCTTCCTTTAAGGCTGTTTGTGATATATATATATGGGCATGAATAGTTTTATTAAGAAAAGCATTCAAGTATGACCACATACAATCTGTGTTCTCAATGCAGTAGTGAGAATGGAGAGATTGCTCAGCAGTTAAGAGTGCTTGTTGGCTCTTGGAGAGGAGCAGAGTTCAGTTCCAGCACCCTTGTTGGACAGCACATGACCATCTGTAACTCCAGGGAATCTGACACCATCTTCTGACTTCTGAAAAACTCATATCCGTACGTACATGGAGATTCATTACATAAATAAAAATAAAATCTTAAAAACAGTTTTAGTAGAACAGATGTAATTTCAGTACTGCACCTTGGCTCTGTGGCAGACAGGATCTATCTATTATAATGATGCAGACAAGGCCAGCTCAGCTAGTATTGCTTAGATAGCTCCACCTTGCCATACAACTCCCTAGGCAACCTTGAATCTGACTCCCTTTTCTCAATGCTTCTGTTCCCCAGCTGTGGAATGAGCGGATAGCTCCTTTCTTCATTTTGAAAATTGTCTAAACATTGACAAGGATCGAAGTCAGAATGTGCAGAGCTTTCATGTTCCTATAGTAACTGCTTGTCAGTTAGCCCAGTTCTTCTGTAGCAGAAAACTGAGGTGTAATTTAAAAAGAGTTGGGAGTTTTGGGACGTCTAAGCCAGGTGCACTGATGTGTTTCATTTCCAGCCAGTCAACACAGTTCATTGAAAAAAAGCCAAGAGAACCTTAGAAATCTGTGCTAATAATTTTGACATAACACCTCAGCTTAATTATGTAGCCCAGCAGTAAAGATATGGACAATGAGAAGATAGTTAGTTCAGAGACATGCTAAGTGAAATAGGTTACATCCTCTCCTTTCTGATAATGACAAACTAGCTAAAGATGTCCAGGTTAGTGCTTGCAAGGTGGTAGGATCAGAGGAGATACTCCCATAGATGGCTAGAGAGAGTGGATAGGAGAATGCTTGCCAACACCTTCCAAAAATTAAAAAGCAACCTTTTTAAAATTTTGAAATTTCATTTTGAAGTACTCATCCTGTATATATACTGGCTAGTCTCTATTAAGATATAATGTAATAAAACTGTTTATTTCTAAAATTACAAGCAGGTGAAGCAGGAATTGAATAGCTGAATATTCCTCAGTAAGCTACCCATAAAGGACAACACTACCCCCTCCCTTAGTCTCTGCTATTGGAGACATTGTGTTTATTAGAGTTACTCCTGGGACCAGATGCCTGATGGCACCTTTATTGACTCACCTTCGGAGATAGAATTCAGATTGTACAAATTATTACTGCCAATACTACCAAAATGTGATTCTGAGGTCCCACTGAGAAAGCTGCAGAAGACAACAAGGCTCCCAAATTGGAACATCTTTGACCGCAACATCTGGATGGTCATATGGAGGAGGAGGAGGAGGAGGAGGAGGAGGAGGAGGAGGAGGAGGAGGAGGAGGAGGAGGAGAAGAAGAAGAAGAAGAAGAAGAAGAAGAAGAAGAAGAAGAAGAAGAAGAAGAAGAAGAAGAAAAGAGAAAAGAAAAAGAGAAAAAGAGAAAGAAAGAAAGAAAAAAAGAAAGAAAGAAAGAAAGAAAGAAAGAAAGAAAGAAAGAAAGAAAGAAAGAAAGAAAGAAAGAACCCAGAGTGAGTGCCTGTCATTTTCAAACTTAACTCTTAACTATCCTACAAGACAGGTATAGTCTGTTCATAATAGTTTAAAAAAATGTAATCAGTCTCCTTCTATCATGGTATCTCTTTCATTGCTCTCCCACTCTGTTCCTGTTCCAGCTAGACCATCCCATTCCCTCATGTTTTCATCTCCCATTCCCTACCTGCTATTGCCCCCCACCCCCTGTTTACTCATGGAGATCTCATCTATTTCCTCTTCTGCGGATGATCCATGCATGTGGAGCTTCCATGGGACTGGACTAGGCCCTGTGCATAAATGAGACAGTTGTGTAGTTTGATTTGTTTAAGGGGCCCTTTTGGCAATAGAATCAGGATCCATTCCTGTTACTTTCTGGAGCCCACTAACTATGATGGGTCACCTTGAACAGCCTTGATGCAGGGTAAAGGGTTTGGACCTGCCTCTACTGAATATAACAGGCTCTGCTCACTGCCTGTGGGAGGCCTAACCTTGTCAGAGGAGGGAATAGAGGGTAGGTTGTGGGGAAAGGCTGAGGGGCAGGAGGAGGGAAGAGAGGGGATCTGTGGATGGTATGCTTAATGAATAAAAAATGTAATAAAGAAACTCAAAAAAATGGAAGCATTAGGCATGCCAACCCTCAGGAGGGTATAAAAAGAGGCCAAATGCACAATGGAATTTTATTCAGCTGTAAGAAAAGTAAAATTGTGACATTTCAAGAAATGGATGTACCTGGGAGTCATTGTATTTATCAAACTTAGTCAGATACCCCCACTTTCTTTTATATACAAAGGAGATTTGTTTACATTTATGTTTATTTTAATGTGTGTGTGTGTGTGTGTGTGTGTGTGTGTTTGTGTGTACACAGACATGAATTAAGCCAAGAGGAAAAGAAAAGCTCTTAAGGGGAGGAAAGAGGAGGAAGGAGAGCAGAAAATGCATGTGAATGAAATAAATGCAAGGAAGTAGTGATAAGCATGGGGTGGAGATGGGAAAGGGAGGGATAGGAACTAAACATGTAGAAAAATACCACAGCAAATCCACTACTTTTTATACTGGATTAAAAAATAATAGCCATAGCTGCATTCAATAATAACTAAGGGAAACAGTTGACTTGTGGAGATGAGCAGGCAAGGTGGGTTAGGGAGAGAAACTTTAGAGACACAACCAAGTTGTGGAGGGGAAGGGACTTAGAAAGATGATGCCAGCCCATGCTCTTTAAGCTCAGGTCCTTTGTGCTTGCTGCCTTCTCTCCTTGAAACATATTTTCTTTTTGTTTTGCTGCATAAATCTATTCTCTACCTTCAATGAAACTTCCAACCTTCCATAAAGCCAGCTACAGGTCCCTTCCCAGAGACCAGTTGAAGGCTCTCACTACTTGGATCCACCAAGATTGGGGCCACACAGTCCTCAGGGAAATAGCTATGGCTTGTGTCACTGTTAAGCCTAGACTCCAGTAAGAAGCCTTTCTTCATAAAATAAGACAAGTCATTGATGGATAAAATCTGAACAGTAAACAGAACCCACAAAAACCTAGGTTTTCATCAGTCCCACATAATATTATCCAGGTCTTTGAATTTGCTAGAGTCAAAACTTCCCTAACTCAAACAGCATGTCCCCACTGCTTCTTACCCCAAAGCTTCCTGAAGACTCTTATATGGGGGTTCATGTTGAGGAACCCTTACTCACTGGTTTGGAGAAGGATGCACACAAAATTCTTGTTTCTCTGCACAGTCTCCCTGTTGCTGTGGATGACAGTGGCCCTTATATTGTGGTGACAGGATGAAAAGCAAGTCTGGGTCCCAGGACATTCTCAGGAGACTCAAAAAAAAAAACCTAAGGTTAGCCAAGATATTCCAACCCAAAGGTCATCCAGAATATTTTAGTGGCAGTGATGGATGCAGAGGAATTTCTGCCAAGACTAAGGTCTTAAATTGTCAACCCTGAGGCTGTCAAGTAGTTTGTTCAGTATGTGCTGAGAAGAAAGACCAGAATGGAATGGAAGAACATTCTATTGAGAAGGCTCCTAGTGTTTGCCTAGACTAGTTCTTTTGTCATTTGAAACCTGAGTGGGGAAACGACTAGATTGTGGTCATAGGATAAGTAGGGTAGAATTGTGGGTCTCTGATAGCTCTGCCCATCCTTCCTGTACTTGTCCTGATCTGAGTGCCCTATCATCTCTCCTAGGAAGAGCCAGTCACTGTTGAGGGATGTTGTGAGGAGGTAATAATGACATCTCTCTCATCTTGCTGACTCAAGCATCCGTATTATAAACCAGCTTCCTAAATGACTTTGTTTAATGCATTTCCATCTTTTCCCAGTGATATGAAATTTGATCAATACTAAAAGTAAAAGAGGAAAATAAGTGCATCCATGGCCACTGTGTTGCTTCTTTATGTAGTAAACAAGACTGACTGTATGAATCACCTCCTTTCTACCTTGATATCAGCCATGTTTATAGTGTGGTTGTGTGACCCACAAATTATCATTGACCAGATGATGTGTGAATGTGCAAGCCAGAATGGCTGTGGGCCAAGGGGCAGAATCCAGCTCATGGCTTAAGAGAACAAACCAAAGAAGCTAAAGAGAATTAGTATTTCACTTTATAACTTACAGACTCCATGTGCTTTGGGACACTGAAGGATCCAAGTACTCTAAGATGCATTTTTTCTTGTTTAATTTCATTTTCTTCTTTTTTTATTGAGATTTTTCATTGCACATACTAATCAGAGATCCCCCTCTTCCCTTCTCCCACCATCCAAGCTTTCCCCCCAACCTACCCCCCATTACCTCCCACAAGAAGGTAAGACATCCTGGGGGAGGCACATCCAGTATAGGCACGTCCAAGCCCTTCCCTCTGCCTCAAGGTTGCACAAGGTGTCTCATCGTGGGTAGTGGGCTCCAAAAAGAACCCACATGTACTAGGGATGGATTCTGATTCTACCACCAGGCAGCTCCCCAAGCAGATCAAGCTACACAATTGTCTTGCCATGCAGAGGGCCTAATACAGTCCCACACAAGCTCCACAGCCATTGATGCAACTTTTATGAGTTCCCAATAGTTTGGTTGGGCATCATCTCTGTAGGTTTCCCCATCATGATCCTGATGCACTTGCTCATAGAGCCCCTCTTCTCTCTCTTACTGGACTCCTGGAGCTCTGCCTGGTGTTTGGCTGTGGATCTCTGCATCTACCTCAATCAGTCATTGGAGAAAAGCTCTGTAATGACAGAGTATTCATCAATCTAATCACTTGGGCAAGCCAGTTCAGTTCAGGCACCCTCTCCACTATTGCTAGTAGTCTAAGCTGGTGTCATCCTTGGGAATCCCTAGCAACTTCTCTAACACCTGGTTTCTCTCTATTCCCATGATATCTCCCTCCATCATAGTATCTTTCTCATTGCTTTCCCGTTCCATCCCTGTTCCAGCTCATCCATCCCATTCCCTTATGTTTTCATCCCCCATGCCCTACCCTCCACTGCCCATCCCTCATCCTCATTTTGGTCATGGAGATCTCATCTATTTCCCCTTCCCACAGTGATCCATGCATCCCTCTTTGGATCTTCCTTGTTAGCTAGCCTCTCTAGAGTTGTGAGTTATTGTCTGGTTATCCTTTGCCTTACTTGTAGTATCCACTTATGCTGTGGATATCTGTATGCTGTGACTCCTGAAAGTTGCTTGCATCCTTCTCCCATTTCTCAGGTAATTTTATATCTTTCTGAAGTTTTTGATGTATTTGAAGACTAGATAGTTATAGTTTCCTTAGTTATGATAAAAGATAAGTTAGATATGAAACATTAGACTCACAAATATAGGATAGATAGGGTATCTTCTTTAATTTTGCCAAATACAAATAGACTAGCTGTTATAAATAGACTAGATATTGTAACTGTAATTCTTGAATGAGAATGTTGTTATATGTAATTTTACTATGTTAAAGTTAAAACCTTCCTTTTTGAAAAAATAAAAGATGAAGTATTATTAGAGTTTTCCTGCCTGACCCACAGTCAGGACAAATCTCTCTTACCCGCCAGTCCCACAGTTTCTCAGACCCAACCAAACAAGTACACAGAGACTTATATTGCTTACAAACTGTATGGCCATAGCAGGCTTCTTGTTATCTACTTCTATCTTAAATTAACCCATTTCTATTAATCTATACTTTGACACGTGGCTCGTGGCTTACCATTACCTTACATCTTCCTTGTCATGGTGGTGGCTGGCAGTATCTCCCTGCCCAGCCTTCACTTTTCAGAATTCCCCATCCTCCTTGTCCCACCTACCCTATCCTTCCTGCCTGGCTCCTGGCCAATCAGCACTTTATTTATTTTAACCAATCAGAGTAACACATTTGACATACAGAACATCCCACAGCTCTTCCCTTTACTTTTTTTCAAAAAACAAGGTTTTAACTTTTATATAGTAAAATTTTAGATAACAAAACAATTATCAAGCAAGAATTACAGTTACAATATTAAAGAAGATATCTTATCTATCTTATATTTGTGACTCTAAGGTTTTATATATAACTTATCTTTTATCATAACTGAGGAAATTATAACTATCTAGTCTTCAACCACATCAAAGACCTCAGGATATAATATTACCTGAGAACTGGGAGAAGAGTGCAAGCAAGTTTTGGGAGTTTTGCAGGGTAGACAGAGGCAGATGGCAGCCTGGACAGTCATCTGATGCTCCTTTGTAAAGTTGGGGCATTTGTCTTTAGCCTACAGGACTACAGTCTCTCAGTCACTTCTCTCAGTGTCCTGTAGAATGTCTGGCAGTTTCCTCTGTGAAGCAGGAACCTGAAGGACCATTTTTCAAGCAAAGTTTAGTGGTCACCTTTCTATGGATATCTGTTTGCTGTGAATGTGTTAATCTGGTTGGTTAATAAATAAAGTGCTGATTGGCCAGTAGCCATGCAGGAAGTATAGGTAGGACAAGGAGAGAGGAGAATTCTGGGAACAGGAAGGTTGGGCCAGGACAGACACAGAGAAAGCAAGATGTGAAGGCAGAACTAGGAAAAGATACCAAGTCTCATGGCTAAAAATAAATAAAAATTATGGGTTAGTTTAAATGTAAGAGCTAGCCAGTGGTAGGTCTGAGCTAATGGCTAAGCAGTTTGATTAATGTAAGCCTCTGTGTGTTTACTTGGGGAACGCTAGTGGGAGAGATTTTTCCAGACTGCCAGCAAGCCAGACACAGGAAATCATCAGCCACATACTTATGAGTGGGTATAAACCATGTTTGTCCTTCTGATTCTGGGTTACCACACTCAGGGTGATATTTCCTAGTTCCATCCATTTGCCTGCAAATTTCATAGTGTCATTGTTATTATCTGTTAGTATCCATTGTGTATATGTACCACACTTTCTTAATCATCATGGAAATGCAAATCAAAATGACTCTGAGATACCATCTTATACCTGTCAGAATGGCTAAGATCAAAAGCACTGAAGACAGTTTATGTTGGAGAGGATATGGAGCAAGGGGAACACTCCTCCACTGTTGGTGGCAGTGCAAACTTGTACAGCCACTTTGGAAATCAGTGTGGTAGTTTCTCAGAAAATTGGGAATCAATCTTCCTCAAGACTCAGCTATACCACTCTTGGGAATATACCCAAGGAATGCTCAATCATACCACAGGGACACATGCTCAACATGTTCATAGCAGCATTATTTGTAATAGCCAGAATTTTAATTTCTTAAAGAAAAACTAATTTCTCTTTTGGTCACATCCTCTAGTGTACTTTTCCAGATAACTGTAACTGAAAAAAAAATATGGATTAATACAGACAAGTGGATTCTGTGGAAACCTATCTCCTATGTCAGTAGAGAGGATGTTTCTTTCCATTTCTGAGAATCTAAAATAATTTTGTGACATAGACGTTACCTTGCAGGCTGAAAATGTATGTTTTCTTCATTCTAGCCCATCTCTCTTCTTAAGTCAGTGACATGGGTCAGCAGGAGAGGCACTTGCTTTACAAACCTGATGACCCCTCTTTGCTCTGCAGAACCCACAAAAAGGTGGAAAGATGGAACAACTCCTGAAAATCATCCTCTGAACTCACCAGGTATACCATCACCATGTACTTGCACCTACAAACAACACACACACACACACACACACACACACACAGAGAGAGAGAGAGAGAGAGAGAGAGAGAGAGAGAGAGAGAGAGAGAGAATAACTAAAAACAAAAATTAAAGACTGATGATTTTAGGTCTCTGACCAAAACTGATGTCTGGCCTCCATCCCTCATTTCATGAGATGACCCTACTTAATATTCAGAGCCCTAGCCATACCTCCAAATCCTGTGGCTCATGTGCACAGTTCTTTACAGTGTGAACTATGGGAGTATACATTCCTCTAAGCAGATAACTGTCAATAACCACTGTTCTTTATTTGCCACCATGAACTGCCCTGCTCCATCTTGTTCTATCTGTCAGTGACCCTGAAGGAGGCCCAGACAGGAATGGGCTCGGTTGAGATGAGAAGGCAAGTCCTGTGAGAATGAAAATCCTGTTCCCAACTATGGGGCACAGAGCCAACATGGTTGCTGAAATCATGCTCAGAGGGCTTTATTTGCCCCAAGAGCACAGTGTTGGGGGTGCTGGAGAAGGGATAATGACATCAAGCCTATTGCAGGTCCCCAGCCCCAGTTGCTGCAGCTACTAAGTGAGTGAACATCTTATACCTGGATGTCTTTGGTATAAAGGGCAGGAAAATGCTTAGGGAATTGTGAGGGTGGTAAGGGGACTTGTAGGTGTATGATGAGAGCCTGTACCTGGTACTTGGAAGATTCAAGTTCAAATCCTCACTCTCTGCACTGAAGGCTACATGACCTGGCATGGGGTTTCTTCCTTCTCTGTTAAGTAGTACTGGAAATTGCACTTCACCTCCCCACTATGCATGTTCAGAGAAAATAAGTGGGAAACATATGTGAATTCCTCACACTAGGCAGGCTATGCACACAGCTGATGGTAATGTCTGCACTTATATTACATACTACATATAAAGTGTTCTTGTTGGGCAAACATTAGGCTGTCAGAGGCCATCCCATGTCTGTGCTGGCTGCTCTGAGTTACCTTGGAAAGAGCATCCCTATCTGTGTACAGAAAGTCTTCTCCAATATAAAGTATATGTCTGTTAGGGACAAAGGCTGGGACATAAGTCATGGGATGAATTTTTCATTGAAAATCTCCAGTGAAGCATTTAGGATTAGTAGCCCCAGGATAGAACTACCTACCCCCAACATGCCTCCTAATCTCAGTCATGGCAGCTTCCTAGTCCCACTGACCAAGCAGTTAAGCCATGAGCTGGTATTTGTTCCCAGTCACCACTCAGGTCCCTATTTGGAAAAAGCTTCTGAGACCAGAGAGGCCAAGCAGTGAGGTGGGTGTTGCACAAGATCCAGACCAGGATGAAGCTTAGGCTCTCTGATCCCTAGACTTCCCTTACCCATAAGGATAAAACAGTCAGCAACCAGACCTTCCTCCTCACAGGACTACATAAACCAGCCTGAAACACCTCCCACCAATGCAATATTGTTTTGCACTTTTGCAAATTCTCTATTGCTGTGCTATAATATCTGCAATGTTTCTGTTTACTTTTAAGAAATATAGGAAGAGATTAGATAGATAGATGATTCAGAGAGAGAGAGAGAGAGAGAGAGAGAGAGAGAGAGAGAGAGAGAGAGAGAGTTTTAATCCAGTTTATCCTAGCTCTCACATTCAAACCACAAGCAGGGAAAGAAGTCTTTGAATATAAGAAATACAAAAGCAAAAAGAAATAATCAAGTAGTTCCATTTCATTACAGTTGAAAGTAGCAACTAGAGAAACTGAAGAGTTTTTATTTTGCTTTCATCAATGTTGACATTTTCAGGATGAAATATTATTTGTAACCTACTACAATGCCCCTTGGGGCTGCAGAGATGCCTCAGCAGTAGTGAGCCTTTACTCCTTTGCAAAGGGCCAGGATTTGATTCCCAGGACCCAAATGGTAGCTTACAACTGCCTGTAATTTGGGTCTTAGGAAATTCAAAGCCTTCCTCTGATCTTTTCAGGGAACTGTACACACTTGGTGCACATAAACTCATGCAAGCAAATGTATTTATACATAAAATAAATAAATCTTTGGAAAAAAAACCATTGCTTTAAGCCATTGTCTTGAAGGTGAGTTACACAGAGTCCTTCAGGCTTTGGTCTGAAAAATGGGAACTAACCAAGGGTCTTACCCACTAAAAACTGGAATTTTCTCCTTCTGGTTCCATAGAATCTTCCTTGAGCTTTTGCTGAAACCTTTCAAAGAAACCAGGAAACAGGCCTATGAAGTGATTACTTTTATTATTCCATTATTAAATAAAACCTGGACGTTAGATATTGGGGGGAAGACTGATAGATCCACAGAGTGGTAGAGAAATAATCAGCTGACTCTGCCTCTCCTTGCTTACCAGATAGAAAAAGACATGACTCTTTCTAAGCCCCTCACTACTCCTTCCTGGGTCTCCCTATTCTAATTTGGTTCACCAAACGCTCTATGGTTCATTCTGGTCAGCCAATCACTAACTCCACCCTCTGATTCAAGGCTTGACTCTATTGGCAGTCTCAGAATGTCAGTGTGAACAAATCTCCGGCAGCATTTCTCTCTTTTTGTCTAAATAAAAAGAAAAAATTTTAATGTAATACAGTAAAACTATATATAATAAGAACAATTATCAGGTATTGTTTAAACAAAAAAGGAAAAGTTTTAACTTTAACAAAGTAAAGCTATATAAAATAAAAACAATTCAAGTAAGAGTTATATTCACAATGTCCAAACCATTTTTATTTGACAAATTTGGGGAAACTACTCCATAATCTAGCCTATCTAAGTAAGTTCAAAGTTTTGTACCTAATTCACTTTTTATCGTAACTTGTATTACCAACCTAAAATTATCTTTTTAGACCTTAAAGTATTTTCTTAGGTAAACAACTTAAGCTTTTATGTATCTCAACCTGTATAAACTTTACATCTCTTTTGTGAGTTTCTTTTCTTAATTTGGTAACAAGGAAAACTGTAACTATAACTGTAGATGTAACCATCTTGTTAAATAAGAAACACGGAGCCAAATACAGAGTTAAAAGCCAAGAGGTCAGAGCAATAGCTAAGAGCTAAAAACCCTTTCTTACCCTTCACTGCTGCTGCTGCCCTTCCCCTCAGCAAGAGACCTACTTTCTGTGTGTCTGTCCTTTTATTGACTTTCTGTTCTGCCTTCGCATTGGTTGTAAACCCAACCACATGACCTCCTCATTACTGCCTGTCTGTACAGACCTCCAGGTCTTCTATGGTTGGTATTGAGATTAAAAGCATGTGTCTCCATGCTGGCTGTGTCCTTGAACACAGAGATCCACCTAGCTCTGACTCCCAAGTGCTGGCATTAAAGGCGTGTGCCACCACCGCCAAGCTTCTGCTATGGCTTGCTATTAGCTCTGACCCCCAGGCAGTTTTATTTATTAACATACAAATAAAATCATATTTCAGTATAAATAAAATATCACCATATTCCCCCTTTTCTATTTTAATAAAAAGGAAAATGTTATAACTAATATAAGAAAAACTATATATAAAAGTACAATAACTATATACCATATATACAAGCAATAAATACCTTAAAAATGTCTAGTCCATTTGTATTTGACAAATTCAGAGAAAATAATTCCATTATCTATCCTATTTTGGTAAGCCCAAAATGTACCAGATTCACTTTCTATCCTAACTTTTATTACTAACAGAACTATCTTATAACGTCTTTCAACTTTATACACTTACACCTCTTTAGTGAGTTTCTTTTTTGAAATTCTTAACAAGGAAAACTATAACTGTAACTAACTAATCTTCAACTCCCTCAGAGACCCAAGAAGGAAATATTACTTAATAAAAAATAAAAACAGGAAGTGCATGCAAGCAGCTTCCAAAAAAAAATGTGAGTTGACAGAAACAGTTAGCTGCCTGGACAGTCACCTGAGGTTTCTCCGCAGTGTTGGGCATCATCTTCAGCCTATAGGCTTAGCATATCTGACAGACTCATTTGTGAACTAGGATGTACATAAATCAACAGTTCGACCTCACATTTGGTGAGAGCAGTCCATGTACCAGAAACATCTGAATTCCATTAGTGTCATGTCATGATTCAGGATTTTAAATTCTGGAAATTATTGATTTTTTTTATTCAGCTGTCCATTCTTCTTGGCTGTGTGTGTGTGTGGCTTCATCTTGGCATCCCATTCTTCTCCACATCCCTCTATTAAATGCCAGTCTACTATTGAGAGGTGTGAGCTTAGTTACTCTTCAAGAATAACTATTTCAGATGCTGTTCCACTGCACATCAGAAGCCATCGGCCCACTGCCTGCTCAGTTGTCTTCAAAGAAAAGGGCATGGTACCTTTTCCAGATTGCAAAGGCCACTTCAAGGATGGTGCCATATTGTCCTGCCCTCAGAAGATGCGTTTTGTTAAAGCCAAAACCACACTTGTTTTGGCAAGAATCGGTAGTCCTTTGTTTCATGTCCTGTCTGTCCTGTTTGTCAGCAGTTGATTAGAGAATACTTTGTTGTCCAGTGGTTAACTTTTGCCACAATGAAAGTAAACTCCATATGCAGTTTCTTCAATGCCCATATTTTCTCTGAAGTATATTGGTACTGCCAGGAGCCGATATGTCTCATAGTCATAACAAAAAAGAAAATTTTCCTAAATTATTAAAACATTTTAAATGCCATATTCTGTAGATCTCTGAAGGGTTTGAAGATGACCTGTCTATCTAAAATATATCTGCTTGATCTTGAAAACACACCTAATATGTCTACAAGTTCTATTGTAATGTCTAACTACTAACTTTCATTTCATTATATCCTAATAGTTGGTAATAATAACATTCAAGGATCAGCAAATTGCATTACATTGTTAAATGAACTGTATAAGTACAATATCTTGAACAAGATTAAAAATATATGTATGGCATTTTTAACAATCTCAATCTCAATATATATATAATTTGTATATAATATAAAAAATCCAATCCAACGTAAAGTATTTAAAACTAGTAATTGTCTTTTTCTCTTTTTTTTTAAATAAGCACCTTAAATCTAATCTCCTTTGCCTAGCCCTTTTCCTAAACCTTAACAACAACTTGTAACCAACCCTGCTAAACAATGAAAATTATCCCAGCCCAAAACCCATTGAAAAACCCAAAATACTGTCTTAATTCTTTTTCTGGCACAGCTTGCTTTTATAGCTGTGGTCAGCCTTTGTAAAAGAATCAGTGAAAGGTTCTTGTGGTCCTTGGAATATCTTTGTGTAAAGCTCAGTGGGTTTTCCTGGTTCTGGAATTTTTTCCCAAGCATTTAGAGATGCCTCACAGCATAGGGATATTATACGCTCATCATAAGTGGCTTGTACATATCTGTCAGTGAAACACCCCTCACTAACAATTTGATCTTGGGAATCTCAAAACATCTGGTCTTACCCTATTTTTCTAGGACCCTCACTTCCTCTCTCAATCAGCTTTTCCATTGTAACTGCTGGCTCTATTACAGAACAGCTGAGATTAACTGATTCGAATCATCTGATATATTTCTATTTGTGGTAGACTATGTATTTAACATCTGTTTTACATATGTTGAGTATATACCACAGGTGACCACCACTTCCTTAATAGCTCTTTTAAACCTCTCATGGGAATAGGTTGTATCATATATTCCACATATGGCCTAAGATGCCTATCATCCATTGGCCTCTCATGGATGATGACAGGATAAGCCATTGTATGAGAGCCATCTGGAGATGTTATGACTTGTATGGCCTTTCCCTTCTGCCTATTATGTCCCTTATTATCTTTAGTGAGAGTTTCCTCTAGGGCTTGCAGACAAACACCTAGGATCTGTTCCAGAAAGTGATCCTACATTGTTGTAAGGGATTCCAGAGATTTAATGGAATCATTCAACCTTTTATGTTCTTTTGAAACACATGATTCTATAGACCTTATTTGATCAGTTAATAATAATCTTTCTTCCTTATAAAGTGTCTGAGAAGCAAAAACTTCACCCTAGATAGTTATTGTTCTATCCATTAAATATTCATATTTATTGACAATAAAATCTAATCTGTTTGTACACTTATTATTAATGGACTGAAGTTCTTGTAGTAAGTTAGCAGATTCCAAACTAAGGAACCTGTTATATAAGTCTTTATTACTACCTTGTAAAGCCTGGTTAGCAGATTTCAGAGGAAGAATCTTTTTATGTAAGTCTTCATTTCTACCTTGCAAAACCTGTATCAGTCCCAATAATGACTCATCTTTGTTATAATTATTAAAACAGTTTTTCAATGCCATGTGAATTATTATGGTAAATGCCAAAGTGGTGTATATATACATCCCAGGTAGGCTGTATGTGTCCTGTAAATTTTCTCTCATCATACAAGCAAAAAAGTTTTTAAAACGTTGTGAAGTAATATTTTCTACCATGTTTTTGGAAATATTCAAAATTTGTAAAGAAAATTTTATTAATTTGTTTATTTATTAATGAATTTTAAGGTGTAAAATTTCAAGTACTCTTACCAGGAATGAAATTTTTGCTTGCTTGTGTTTTTGCCCTTGCTATGGTTTTGGGGGGTGTAGTAGTGCTGTTTGGCCAGCATGTGTTGCTGGTGTAGTGCTAAAGTAGGTCTGTTGCCAGCTGACTGAGGTTCCTGAATGTCTCCTGTGAATTAAGCACTTACCCAGGCAACCCCTGAGCACTAGGTAAGGTTGCTGGGACCACAACAGATTGTATGCAACAAATGAGGCAATACAACAATGAGCTGAAAGCACTCAGGCACAGTCACACACCTGGCAGAAGCTGCCTGTCTGTTTGGTGCTATGGAACTGGTAATGGCAGTGGCGGGCAGGGGTGCACTGTGGTCCAAGCCAGTGGCAGGTGAGTGGGTAGGCAGGCTTGGTCTCAAGGGCAGAGGGGGGTGTCCCAGGGTGACCTGGAATTGGCAGATGCTACACTGAACAATTTTAAAAGTAAAAGAACAGTCTGTTGGTAATCTCTAAACAGGCAGGGAACTATGACCTGATTCTGTAGCTAAAAGCACAGAACTAGAAAGGCGCCTTGTGCTGCCTTGTGAGTCACTGGCCAGAGAGTGACTGACTCACATGCCACATGGGCTACTTGGTCTACTGGATTCCCACTAGGCTGCTGTAAGCAGCTGGTCACCTGAGCATGGGTCAGTACCCTCTGGGGGGTGGGGGTATTAGGCTGCTCAGTCTCTGCAAGGAGGATAAATTCACCAGCAGCTGCATGCATGCATTAGGGTCTCCTCACACAAGTAGCCCTGTGGGGACACAGGCCACAAATCCATGTGGTTGGGACAGAGTGGCTCAGAGGTACAAGCAAGGCTAACCTGCAGTGAACACACAAGACTCTGAGCCAACCTGCTACCACTGCCACAGAGGCTTGGGCAGGAGCTACAGGGAATGTGGGGTCTTTTTGTTAAGTGGGCACCGCTTATTATGATCAATCCATATGAGTTTATTAAATGGGTAACAGAATTCATTAAGATATAAATTGAGGAAATATACTCATGATTACAGAATGGAGTAGACATTAGAATTCATCCTCTGATCTGATGGGGAGCAAATCCATCTCACAGGCCAAAGCAGGAGAAAGGGGCACATGACCCTACTCCACCTCCTTAAAAGAGGTCAAGGACAATGTCAGGAAACACAGCCTCCTTTGGGCCATATAGCCCAAGGTCATGGATGGAGCAAATACCATTACAATGTGATGGTATATTGTGTACCCTAATAAACTTACCTGAGGATCAATGGACAGAGCCAGGCACTAGATTAGACATAGAAGTCAGTGGTGGCACATACACCTTAAATCCTGTCACATGGGAGGCAGAGATATGTCTGGATCTCTGTGAGTTCAAAGCCACACTGGGCTACATGAGATTGTTCCAGTATAGGAGAGAAACAGAGCCAGGCAGTGGAGGCACACACCTTTAATACCAGCACTTAAGATCTCATACCTTTGCTTGGGAAGCACACATGCCTTTAATCCAGGAAATAATATGGCAGGGTAGATAAAGGTATATAAGTTGTGAGGAAACAGGAACAAATTCTCTTTCTGACTGAGGCCTTTCAGGTGAGGACTCAGAGGCTTTCAGTCTGAGGATTCATGGAAGCAGGACTGGCCAAGGAGTTTGCATTGGTGAGGTGGCTGTGGCTTGCTCTGCTTCTCTGATCTTTCAGCTTTCACCCCAATATCTGGCTCGGGGATTTGTATTATAAGACCATCTAAGATTCCAACAACAGACCCCACAACATAGGACAACAACAGGATATCCAAGAGAAGCCCCAGTGAGAGCCCAGTATTGATGGTGTAGCAGGAGTGCCTTGAACCAGACCAATGACAATGGCAATGAATACTTGCAAGAGGAGATGAGAGGAGTAAAGGGTTAACTGTGTGATTCAACAAGTCACACCACAGCTTCCAGGGCAAGACTCTTATCTTTTTTTGTGTTATGTTGGCTTTGGTTTTGGTATGGGTTTTTTGTTATTGTTTTTTTTTAAGGTTTTTTGTTTTGTTTGCCTTTTTGTTTTTCTTTTAAACTTTGTTTTGTATTGAGGGGGAGGTTGCAAGGGTGAAGGGAGGATGTGGGGGTAGGCATGAGGGATGGGTAGGACTGGGATGCATGATGTAAAATCTGAAAAGAATCAATAAAGGTTTTTTTAAGTTGTATATACAAGGCCACCAAATATATTGTCACTCACAGTTGGTGAATCAAGATAACTAAATACATTTATCTCTTCAAGTCTGTAATATAGTTCATACCACAGGCTTTCAGTAGTCTCTGAGATCCCAGGAGAGGGAGTGATTCAAAAGGTTCCAATAGCTGAAGGTGCTGGTGAATGTGAAGGTGCTGGAGAATTCAAAATCTACTCCAGATACCTAAAAGATTCATCCTTAAACTTCTGTTTCTTCTAGAACCATACCTGGTGCCAAAATCTGTGTTGGTATTCTCTCTCTCTCTCTCTCTCTCTCTCTCTCTCTCTCTCTCTCTCTCTCTCTCACACACACACACACACACACACACACACACACACACACACACACACACCTCTTGACTTCCCCAAAATCTCTGTGTTTACTTCCAGGCAACTGGTTGCTTGCTCTGCCTCTTGACCTATGGTTGATTTTATTTAAATAACACAATCTCAGAGTTCACAGTGTGGCCAGAAATCAAACAACATTATGGGATTTATTGGAATGACTTACAGGCTGCAGTTCAACTACTCCAACAATGACTAGCTGTGAACAGAAAGTCAAAGGATCTAGTCGTTGCCCAGCTCCACAAGGCTGGGTGCTTCAGTATATATATACTGCAATCCTGAAGAAGTAGGCTCCAATATCAGTAAAGATATGGATGTACTAGCAATGTAGGAACAAGCAGGCAAAGATCAAAACCTTCCTTCCATGTCCTTAAATATAGCCTTCAAGCAGAAGGTGTGGCCCAAATTAAAGGTGTATCTTCCTGCCTCAAGATCCAGATCAATGGTGTGTCTTCCTACCTCAAAGGTCCAGAATAGAAATGAATTCATGTACTTCAAACCAAGCAGAATATTTCTCACAGGTTTGCCCTCCATATCTGGATTTTAGCTCATTTGAGATATAGTCAAAATGACAAGCAAGATTATCCACTACACTTTTCTGAGCCCAAACTACTTTCTTTTAGTGTTTCCTACAAAGGAATCTGGGGGTCTTTGAACGTTTGGTGTTAGTGATGTCAACAACAGGATAGGAGCAATGGCTTCTTCCCAAGTTACAAAAAGAAGCCAATCTCATAGCTGCTGCTCCATTTGAGTGGTACAGTGAAATTGTACATTGTTGTAGATAGTCTTCATTTGCCTATACCCCTCTCTAAAATGGATCCACTGGAGAAGAGAGGGTGCTGGCTGAGCTTCTCTGCTCTTTCTGAATCTGAGTAAACCTAGGTCCTCAGGGATTTTACTGAACCCATTCTCATTAGTTTCCTGCATCATAAGCTGGAGAGGCTATGGGAGCCTTAAGCTTACTCCACAAGCAACTCTCTGTTTCTGGGTTCCTATCCTGCTTTCTCCTGGGTAAAACAGAAGGCATAACAGTTGGATCTCAGCAGGTATTTTATTCCCATGAGGTTCAAAGCCACAAGTTTAAGTGGCAAAGGAAGGGCTGCAGAGACCTCCCAGGAAATGTCTGCTAACTGAAGTGAGAAGAACTTCCAGAAGGGCTGAGTGTTGAGATCCTGCCCTAGGCATGGAAGTCAGGGGATCCTGAGATCTTGGCAGGGGACACTGCCCCCTGTGCTGTGGAGGGGGAGGAGATCATAGCTACACATCTCTGTCCTGTGACCCTGGAGCCTTCAGTGTCAGCCAGGTTCTGCCCAGCCCTTACTAACTGATGCTGGACTACTCCCACCATTGTTCCTTGCCTCAGTCTCCCATTGGTAAAAATAGTTGCTTCCATGAACAGGCAATATTCACAAATGTTTGTTGCATCCTCTTCAGATCCTTCAGATAAAGGAGCCCTTATCTACCTAAGTATCCTTGCCCTGGTGGCCACACTTCCTACTGCACACAGTAGCTCCACTTACATGCTGTCACAATTTGAATGTGAAATGACCCACAAAGGCTCATTTGTTTGAACTCCTGATCTCAGCCTGGCAGTGCTGTGTGAGAAGGCTAGAATCATTAGAAAATAGAGCCTGGCTGAAGGAAGTAGATCACTGGGAGTGGGCACTGGGTTCTATAGCCTGTCCATGTTTTCTAGTCACTCTGATTCCTGACAGTGGATGCAATGTGACCAGATGGCCTCCTGCTCCTGCCCAAGATGCTTTCCTTTCCACCATAGAATATTTCCCCCTGGAACTTTAAGCCAGACTAACCTCATTCTTATATGGTTTCTAGGCAAGTATTTTGTTGCAGCCATGAGCAAACTAAAAGAGGTGTCTCCAGGTCTATCCATGCAGACTTTCCACAGTTGTGACACTGCCAACATCTTAGAGCCTCAAGTATAACTTAGACTTCACCTTCCCATATTTATGACGAGTCCACATAGAAACCCACACACTTACTTCACTAAGCTACATGTTTTTCACATATTTATGCTCTGGTTTTTGCTCTGGAATGTCACCATACAGCTGGCTAAAAGAAGCAGGTCACAACCATGGCAGAGCCTGAGTGGTTCTGTCTTGAAATTTGCTCTGAGAAATAAGTTATTCCACTAATTTAAAATTTGGCCTCATTCAGATTTTCAGTACATGGGCAAAGCACAGTCAGATTATTTCCCTAATATAGCATGAGTGGCTTCTAGCTCATTTGTCCATTGATTTGTTCTTATCCCCTCTAAAACTCTGAATGTTCAGGTTTTCCTTCCTGCTCTTATGTGAGCATTTGGATTTTTACAACTCCCATCTGTACAGTGTATTAAACTATTCTTAAAGTTCTCTATCCCACAGTTTTAGATTCTTCTATATATCTCTTATAAATCTGTTCCAAAGGCACAAAGACATGGCCAAACATCCCAGAGAAATGAACCTCACTCCTGTATTTATTATCTGCATCAGTGTTTTCTTGTCACTGTAACCAAAGAATTAATAGAAAGAACTTAATGCAGAAAGAGTTGGTTTTGGTTCAGATTCAGAGATACAAGCCTGTCATGGTGGGGAGGACATGGCATCTTGAAGGGCACAGTCTGAGATGATGACAGCTTTTACCATGCCTCACTCATATCTTAAGAAATAAGATAGCATTAGGTGGAACCAGAGAGGCATAGTACTGGGAAGACTAGTATCCAGCATCCTTCACCTGCTGGGTTTTCTGGTCTCAATGGCTCCACAGTCTCCAACACAGTTTTACCAGGAAACAGCTCAGTGTTCAAACATTTGACCCATGGAGAGCATTGGAGATTCAAACTATAGGAGCCCTGTCAAGACACCAAAGACTAGACCAACAGTTACTGTCCCTGAGTTGTAAGTTTATCCAGACAGGGTCTTCTGGGAGAGGTGGAATATCCACAAACCTTGCCCCAAGAAAACTTTCTCATCCCTTTCATAGCACATAGGGAAAATGATATAACCCACTTCAGAAAGATACAGACCTCCACACTATTTAAACAAGGAAGAGTATAAGACTTATTTTATTTTGGCTGGTGACTAGAAGTAAACTCATGGTGAAGCACAGGGACAGCATTTTAAAGGTAAAACCACAATTATGATAATTGTAAATAAGGGTCACTCTAATCATGGCTCTGGTCCTTGCTTACTACATGACCTGGATAAATCACTTTGCTTCTGGGAACCTGAGTTTCTTCCTCATAGCATAAAAATGTGGTGAAGTATTAAGACCTCTTTAGTTCAGCCTACCTGATAGAAGTGTAATTAGGAACCCTATGTGTCACCAGGGTGCCTGACCTCCCCAAGGAGACAATATTCCTGTGGTCTGGATGTGATGTCCAGGAAATGATTAGCAGTGGGATGTCTAAATGAGGCTGGAGAGCAAAAGGGATTGAGATCCCCCTTAGAAAGAGACAGGTGGGAAAGGCCATGGCCACATGACCTTGTCTGTCTGTGCTCCTGGGTCTCACTGGACAGTGTGGACCACATTATACACCAATATTCACAATCAGAATAAACCAGCCACTGGGTTACAGTGTCATCCACACACACCACCACACACTGCCAATAATTCCTAATGCAAGCACCAAAGAAATCCACACACCAGGGTGCAGTTAGGATTTTAATGCTGGGGTGTTGATGACAGGAGAAGAAACCACTGAGAGAAGAAGAGAGTCAGGGAGGGTCCTTCAGCTAGGCACAGGCAGATGTTGTGTGAAGAATGGTAGCACTTTCTACAGAGAAATGCCACTGGGAGTCAGATGAAGCCATTGGGATTAACCTGGAATGAGAACACAGGGCATCAGGACATTGGCTGTCACAGCAACAGTAGGAGCTGGCTTTCACTGGACATTGAGTAGATCCACAGAAACCTGACCTCACTATATCCTCTGGTTCATGAAGCACCAGCATGGTTAAGCTGTGGAAACAAGAGAGATAACTGTAGATTTGTGGACTTGTTCTACCACCTCACCATGACCCTTCTCATTTCTTCCTCTGGAGCAATGGTAGATGGGAAAAAAATTGAGTAGATGTGATGCCCACAAGACCTGGATCTGTATGCAGGACAAGGACAAGTTTCTGTGCTCAAAGTTAGGACTCAGACAAAAACTACCAGGATATTCATTTAGTAACAAAGACTCCAACTGAGATTGGACTATTGATCCAGGCCTAAAGTTCAGAGTGTACTCAGAATCAGAGCTCATCCTGGGGTCATGTCAGGTCTCAAATTCTCTTGTCTTGCGACAGAAGCAAAACAAGCCTGTGCCTGACCAGCTGCTGTGCACCGACATCAGAGTCTACTGTGGGGTTTGATGAGAACTGCCACCATAGGCTTATGTGTTTGAATACTTGCTCTCCAGGTAGACAAACTCTTTGTGAGTATTAGGAGATGTGGCCTTCTTGGAGGAGGGGTGTCACTAGGGATGGGTATTAAGATTTCAAAGCCTTTCTTGGTTTACTAAGCCTGGTGATTGTGTCTCAATACATGAACTCTCAGCCACTGTTCCAGTGCCATGCCTGCCTACCTACCAGAGGCTCCTCACCATGATGGTCATGGCTTCTAACCCTCTTGACTTGTGAATCCCAAAATAAATAGTTGTGTTTTTTTTTTTATAATTTCCCTTGGCCACGTTGTTCTGTCACAGCAATGGAAAAGTAACTAGAACATTATACAAGCAGGATGTCACGACATTCCTCCTTCTTCTTCTCTTCAGGTGAAGACTGGTAACTGTCCTGTTGGAAGATTAGCTGAAGGAACCAAGATCGAAACCCCAGTATCAGCCATGGGAAATTGAACAGAATTCCAGGCAACTCATTACCTCCCTCCTCTTCATCACTCTGTCACTTCTATGACCTCAAGTATGCCACTGTTCACTTGAAAGTGGGCAATGACAGTGCCACTGAAAGTGAGTAGTGACTGTACAGACCAGACTCTCATGAGGACACAATGAGGTAATGCATGCAAGAGGCAGAAAACTGTGTAAAGGAGCATAACCACAGAGGGGCCACCTAAGGGCCTCACACCCTGGGTACCTGACTCCTGTTGGCCCAGCAACAGTCATGAGGAGCATAAGCCTCAAAAGAGGCCCCCATGAGGGGAAGGGAAGTCAACAGCCCAACTTGGTCAGGATTCAAGGTCCCTGCCTGGGGCCCTCCCACAGCTGTTGTCTTGGCCCATGGAAGGCGCTCCAGTCCCCAGGCTGTGACTTACAAAGGAGGTATTGTGTAAGATTGGCGTTCAGGTTGCTGAGGAGGAACTGGAGCACAGGACATATGTGAGAGCAAGATAGAAATGGAGAGAAAGAAGAGGGGGAGATAGGAAACAGATGAGACTTTGCCTGCAACACAATGACCATCCTCCCTGACAGAAGGGTTCATTTCCAGAACCTGAGAACAGTTAAACTTGTCAACCTGTAACCATGGAATGTAGCAGCATGAACCAGATCTGTCCCAGGCTGCTGAGAATTAGCATCCAGAACCTTAACACCACAAACTCCTTATACTTTGAATTCTTAGACCCTGTTATTTAAAGCTCCTTTGAATTTGGAGAGACTAATTCAAGGTTCCTTGCAGATACTCATTCACAGGTACTTAAATACAGTTTTTAAAGGAAAGTGTGTTGATTACAAGGAAACATTAGCTTAAAGTGTACAAGTGGGGCATGGATGTGGTAAACAACTCAAGGAATCATCTGTAATTTCTACCTCCTCTCTCTGCTGCCCAGCTACTGAGTAGGGAAGGAGGTGCCCACAGATTTACCAAAGAGAAATCTGGACATCACAGGAGACAGTGTCCTGAGTACACAATCACACAAACAGATACCTTTGATATCCCCACCATGCCTGGCTATTGGTGCCAAGAGCTGGAGACTTACTTGGTTTTGCAGTAGGCTTGTTACAGTATTTGTAAGAAGATCAGATACACCATCCAGCATTCAGTTGACAATGTTGTTTAGCCTGGAAAAGAAGGTACTGGTAAAGCTTGGTCAAGAGTTCAGCATAGTCAAGAGAGTGCTCAGGAGATCAGGTGATGCACAACTCTGCTCTATGGAATCATTTTAGCTTGTTACCCAGTAGCATATTTCAGGATGGACCACCACTGAACATCTGAGCATCTCAATACCTAAGTAGCCACTTCCTCAGTGCCTGGGTACTCATCATGGCCCTGACACAGCATCATTCACTCAGACGCTATTTACAGAGCATTAGAATGAGCTTTGGGCACTGGACAAAAAAATAAAATAAAATAAAATAAAATAAAAATAAAAAAATAAATAATACCATAGCCGTTCACCTCCTTCATAAACAAGTCTCCCCTTCAACTCTCATCCAGTTGTTATCTCCTGAGGTTCCCATCCTGAGTGTTCACTGAAGGGAGGATTTTCTCCCCTTGGGCCCTGCTAAGTATGGTGGTCTTGTAGGTCTCCTCATTTCCCTTAAATTTACAATGGACCAAATAGTCCTCTGCCTGCCTTTTCCTCATAATATGCTGCAGGAAACAGAGAGCCTTTCATTATCACCAAATCCTTCTCTGGGGCTCACAACAATGCCTGCCTGGAAAATAGCAGATTTTTGACTAAAAGTATGAGATAGCCTTGTCCACAAAGTATTTGCCTTGTAAGCATGAGGACCTGGGTTGCATCTCTACTAGCAATATTTTTAAAACATGAAGGAAAAGCCAGGTGATAGTAAACACTTATAATCCAGAGTGGTGAAGACAGAGACAGATAGCTTCCTCAGCCAGCTTAGCCTACTTTGTGATCTCCAGCCACTAACACATGTGCATGTGTGCACACACAGAAACACCCCATCTCTCAACACACAAAATAAACAATGAACAGATCCAGATAAATACACAGTGTCACACCCAGTCTGGTGTCACTCACTATGACCCCACCACTCAGGAGACAGATGCAGGTAGATCTCTGAGATTGAAGCTACCCAGAGCTCTAAAGTGAGACCTTGTCTCAAAACACTTATGCACACAATGACAACAGAGACAAGTATTCTTATAAGAAAAGAGAAGGAATCTAGTAAGGGTTCTGAAAGATGAAAAGATACAGTGAGTTCAGGTAAGCTGTTTTGTGGTAGGAAAAGGCTTGTCTGAGGCACAGAACAAAAGCCAGTTCATCTAAAGTAGAATGAGAGCAGACTAGTGTCATGAGAGTCTTCTTGGCCATGGATATTCAGACCCAGTGCAACAACATGAGTTTCCTGGCTCTGCTTGGCAGACTGTGGTCCTGTCTTTGACATCATATCAGGTCTATGGTACAGGGAGGATGGATGGACTCAAGACATGATTATCAAGGCTAGGAACAGAGGATATCCCTTTATTTCTGACCAAGACTTACAGGTGGTGTTTCCTTCTCCAGACACTGCATAGTATCACCTCTTTAACCCCTGTTTGAGCCAACCCTGATTTATTAAGTACACAATTAAAGATGCAGATTTTGAAGATCAACAGGAATCAGTGATGGAAAATGACAAGATTGGGATGTCAGGATCTCACTCTAGGAATTTCCAGATAGAGGTTACTTCAGGACAATCAGGTCCCATGACAGCATCTAATTTTCCAATTGCCTCCCAGTGGAGGTGGAAGCAAAGTTAACATCTTCTAAGGCATGAGGCACATTGACCCAATTAAAAGGTACCATAGGTAAATGAATGATTATGTCTGGAAATATCCATCCTCCTGCCTTAGTAGAAAGGAACAGTCCATAGACTCAGTGTAGATCTCATGTTTCTTGAGCACTTAGCATGTTCCAAGTTCTCAGCTAACCTGCGTATTTTCTCATGTCTTCATCTCAGAAGCGGATAAGTACAGATCTGTACTGTTCTAATGCACAGATGTGGAAACTGAGGCCTCAAAAGAGAAAGCTGCAGAGTAACAGCACTGATAGGAGAGACAGAGTGGATCCTCTGACTGTGTATTCCACATTCTGCTTCCCAGGTGTAGGAACAGGATGAAAGTCAGAGGTCCAAAACCTCCCTGAGAGCCCAGTCTGCTGGGATGGATGAGTCTTACCTGCCCACCAAGGAAGTTGTGATACTGTCTGCGTCACTCGAGTATTTATGTATGGATGGTGTGGGAAGGCCGGTCTGGGCATTGGTTTCAACAGTGAGTGAAGCGATAATGTCCAAGGAAATAGCAACATCGACCACGGAGCCAATGATAGGCCTGCAGAAAACAAGAGTCACACCAGGCAGAGGTCTAGAAGGCTCTGCAGGTTGCACTGGTTTTCATCTATGTGGGTGGACACAGTTTGGGGTGTCTATGGGCAATGTTAACAGTAATGTCAACATGTTACATATACTCTACAAAATTTACATGTTTAAATTGAACATCTCTGGGCCATATAGCTCTATCACATGCAAGATTTTCACTTGGCATAAGGCTAATAATAAAAATTAATTGCTCATATTTTATAACACAAATTACCTGTGTATGGTGGTATTGTGTTCCCTCACATATTGTACACACTAATAAACTCATCTGGGGTCAGAGAACAGAACAGCCACTAGATACAGAGCCTAGAAAATGGTGGTAATCACATCTTTAATCCTATCATTCCAGAGGTAAAAATCCATCTGAATCTCTATGAGTTCAAGGCCACATTGGAAACAGCCAGGCATGGTGACACACACCTTTAATCCCAAGAAGTGAGCCTGTAATCCCAGGATGTGAGGGCAGAATGCAGAAAGGTATATAAGGGATGAAAAACCAGGAACTAGAGCTGGTTAAGCATTCTGGCTTTTGAGTAGCAGTTCAGCTGAGATCCATTTGGATAAGAACTCAGAGGCTTCCAGTCTGAGGAAACAGGATCAGCTGAGGAATTGGCAAGGTGAGGTGGCTGTAGCTTGTTCTGTTTCTCTGATCTTCCAGCACTCACCCCAATACCTGGTTCCAGGTCTGACTTTATTAATAAGACCATTTAAGATTCCTGCTACACCTGTGGGTATTAATTTAAAGTGTTATACCTGGTTTAGTCCATCTAAACATTATAATGGGGCTGCGAGATAAATCACACTCCTTGTTTTAGCACTAAATCCTGGTCATAGAAATGTAAAGTAACTATCACAACTCATGGCTTCACAAGTGTATCGAACACAAACACCTGTTCACACCACTGTTAGTCATTGAGGCCAGAGACTCACACATACTGGGCAAGTGCTGTCTGTTAAGGAAACGCCAAATCTCCAGGGATTCTTTTGCACAGGTTCTTGACTTGGTTGTTTTTCTGTGTCTCTCATTTGAAATTGAAAAACTTTAAAAATTGTATTTAATTATCCAGGAAGCCTACCCCATATCGATAAGTTCCAAGTTCTGTGAGACACTCTATCTCAAAAATTAATCTAGCATACACACCATATTGAGGCAGTTTAATGAAATTGACCTCAGAACTCCACAAACACATGTGAGTGCACATAAAACTTTATACACACAAGTGCACACACACAACATGCACACAAAAGCATATTGTATACAACATTCATTTATTTAACATGGCATGTTTTCACTAGAATATTTTAAAGATTGGGATTTAGGTCTCAGAGGATCCCATCTTTTACAGATTAGGAAATTTGGGCTAGATAGAGGCCAAAGAGTAGCATTGGGAATTAAGTGCCTACTCAAATAGGCCATATTGCGCTCCACCCCCTAAATCCAAGCAACACATACTCATAGAGACACAGAGGCATCCACAACCACAGGCAGCTTCAGGTCGATGCCATTGCCGGTGGAAGACAGGCCAGCTTGCAGGTTCAGGAGTTTGAGTTTGTTGATTCGCAATCTGCCCAAAACCCACATGTGCCCTCTTGTCATTCATCCTTGAAGCTTTTGCACCCTCTCCTCGTCACCCTCTTGCCCCCACTACATCCTACTCAGAAATGTGAGCCTCTACACTCTCAGGTGCAGTGGACTGAGCCAGGGAAACAACAGGCAGCAGAGACAGAACTTGAACCCAGGGCTGTGTGAATCAAAGCTCTATGGAGCCATGCTTGGGACTAAAGGGTGTGCATTCCAGGTTCCTGTCCCTTGAAGGAACTTGGACTTTTACTCCCAGATATATTTGAAAAAGAACAGTGTCATTCTTAGAGAAACGCTTTAGGTACCAAGATACAAGTGGATATTAGGACAAATGGAACAGTCGCCTTCATCCTGAAATTACAGATGTGGGACCCAGATGTGTGATCTGTTCAAAGTGTCCTTGGATCCCTGCCTCAGACTTCCTCAAGCTCTAATGAACCTTGCCTCAGAACTCCTCAGCTCTGTAGGGGAAGACAAGGCTTATCCATCTGTCTTTGAAACTGGGTATGCAGGTAGTCCCTTTTCCGGGAGAAAAGAAGCACCAACTCACCCTAAACAATGCTGAGATGAAAGGTTTAATCTGCCAAGGCCCAGTGTGTTCAGAGCTTCCAGAATATTATTCTTGACTAATGACCAATCCATGTTTTCCTGAAGCAACCCCACATCTAGATTCAGGTTCTGAAGGACATCTGTCAAAACAGTCATCAGTCAGTGCCTGACCACTAGGGAATGAGCTCCAATCCTCCTGACCTCAGAGAGTCAGTTTCCCTGAGCTGCTTCATTCAATCCCTGCATCAGCTCAGTGAGTAAGGATTGCCACCATCTCCACTGTTCAGTAGAGGAACCTGAGATTCCTAAGATTAGGAAATGTGTCCACATAGCTGGGTCCATGCACTATTTCCAGGATGACTTAGTACTAACATATGTTGAGTGTTTCTCAACAAAGCAATGGATCAATACGCCAAGCAATTGAAATTGATTGTGTATGCCTGTTTTCAGTGATGACTTGAGGATCTGTCTTTCTTACTGAGAAGTTCACACGGTTTAAAAACTTAGTCCAGCCGGGCAGTGGTGGTGCACGCCTTTAATTCCAGCACTCGGGAGGCAAGGCAGATGGATCTCTGTGAGTTCAAGGCCAGCCTGGGCTACCAAGTGAGTTCCAGGAAAGATGCAAAGCTACACAGAGAAACCCTGTCTAGAAAAAAATAAAAAACAACAACAACAAAAAAAAAAGGTAGTCAAGCAATTAAGAGAATAAAGTAAGAAATGGAAAAATCTCGAACAACAGAAAAAAACAGAAGGAAAGTATTGCTCCAACTAGTGAACATCTAAATAACAGCTTGGAATCAGTCCTAGGACATTGGAGCAGGAGTATGGAGTGTCCTAACAGAAGATCTCAGAGAATAACCAGGGAATGAAATGAATAAATGGTATGTGCTAGATAGCATCTGTGAAGAATTAAGAATGTAGGAATAGAAAATACCTCTACTGTGAAGCAAAACAATTACTAACTCAGAAACAAAGAAACAGAAACAACAACCTCTTATTTTTGAAGTAGCCATGGCTTAACATGATGCTTTAGAATTTTAATTGCGGCTCAGTTGTGCCTGCTAATTTCTCCACCGTTTGTAACCTATTTCATTGCATTTGGGTGTAAAGCAGTCTGGCTTAGAATTGTGATATTGTATATGATTTTGCTCTGGTTATACAGTGGTGTTTCAGCTCATCCTCCAGCTTTGTCTGCTGTAATCATACACCCGTGAAGACTAGTATTTGTTTCTGTAGACTGCTCTCCTATTCTGTATTGGGTATCTTTAAGTAATGTTGAATAATTTCACTTGTTCCTTTAAAGTTCTTTGTGATATATATGTATGGACATAATTTTTGGGACAAAAAGGCATTCCAGTATGAGTTAAGAGTTCTTGCTGCTCTTGCAGAGGACTAAAGATCATTTCCCAGCACCCTTGTTGGACAGTTCATAATAATTTGTAACTCCAGGGAATCTGACATTCTCTTCTGGCTTCTGGGGACAACACATAGATGTATACACAGAGATACATATACATAAATGAAAATAAAGTATTTAAAAAACATTTTTATCAAATTGATGTAATTACAATACTGCAACTTGGCTGTGTGACAGACAGGATCTATCTGTTACACTAATGCCCACAAAGCCACCTCAACTAGCATTGCTTAGACAGCTCCATCTCTCCACACAACCCTCTAGTAGCCTTGAATCTGTCAACCTTTTCCTTCTGCTTTGGTTCCCAAGCTAGGGAATAAGAGGATGATTCCTTTTTCATGTTTGAAAGTTGCCTAAATATTGAGAAGGTTTGAAGACAGCATGTGCAGAGCTTTCCTGTTCCTGTAAGAACTGTTTGGCCAGTAGCCCAGTTCTTCAATAGTAGAGAACAGAGTGCCATTAAATAGACAGTAGGAAGTTAATGGATAACTAAGCCAGGTGGGTTGATGTCCTATTTCCAGCCAGGCAACACTGACCAATAAGAAAAGTCAAACAAACCACAGAAACATATGCTAATAATTTTGACAAAACACTTTAGTTAAATTATGTGAATGAGTAGTAAAGACATGAAAACTGAGAGGACTGTTAGGAATACAGAAATTCAAAGTGAAATGAGTCACATCCTCTCATCACTGATAATGACAGACCAGTTAAAGGTGCCCAAGTTAGGGCTTGCAGTGGAGCAGTGGGGTGGGCTTGGCAGGGATCTCCCACAGACTGCTAGAGACAGTGGATAGGGGAATACTTTCAACAGCTACCAAAATTTCAAATACAAACTTTTAAAACTTTGAAATCTAACTTTGATGGATTTATCTTGTGTATATTGGTGAGACTCTATTAGGATATAATGTTATAGCAGCATTTATTTCTAAAAAGATAAGTGAGTGAGAAAGGAATTAAATTGCTGCATATATTGTACCTGTTAAGTACAATACCAGTAGCCTCTGCAATTACAGATTTAGTGATTAGTTTGTTCTTCCTTGGATCAGCCATCTAGTATCACCTTTACTGAATCATTTCCAAGACAGAATTCAGAAAGTCCAAATTATTCAGGGCACTGCCAATATTACCTAAAAGTGATGCTGAAGTCCCAGAGAGCAGGCTGCACAAGACAACAAGGCTCCCAAGTTGGAACATCTTTAGTCCAGACACCTGGATAATCACAGGAGGAAGAGGAAACAAGAACCCACGGTGAACACCTGTCATCTCACACTTGACCTTCCTACAAGACAGATATGCTTCTGTTCACAATAGGTAAGAAACAGAACCAGCAGAGATGCCCACCTTCAGGAGTAGATAAAGAAATTGAGAACAAGTGCACAAGGGAATTTTATTTAGTGAAAAAAGAAAATTGAAATCATGAAATTTCAGGAAATGGATGGAAGGGGAAGTCATAGTACTTAACAAAATCAACCAGACATGAAACAAAAATTACCCAATTTTGTATATTGTAAAAATGAGTTTTAAATTTTTTTGTATATATATGAATATGTTGAATGTGTGTCTATGAGATCATAAAACAAGAAGACCTGGAGCAAAGAAGAAATATTAAGGGAAGAGAAGATTGTAAAGAGAGAGCAAGGCTCTCGTCTCTCTTTTGGCCCTCTGTGCAGTCTCTCTGTCTCTCTCTCTCTCTGTCTCCCTTCCTCTCTCTGTCTCTCTCTGTGTCCCTCTCTCTTCCTCTCTCTCTCTCCCTCTCTCCCAATAAAGCTCTAAAAAGGCGAGAGAGAGACAGAGACAGAGAGACAGAGAGAGAGAGCAAGGAACACATGTGACAGGAAAGTAAAAGGAAGGAGGTAGCCATTAGCAGGGTGGGTGATGATGGGGAAGGACAGCAGGGGAGGGGAGAGAGAGGAACTAAGTATGTAACAAAAAGCTACAGCAAACCCACTATTTTGGATAGTGAATTTAAAAATAATAGACAGAACTACACACAATTATGACTGAGGAAAAAAGTTGACTTATTTTAGAGATGAGCAAGAAAGGGGGGAAGAGAGAGTGGAGGGGCGGGGCTTGGAAAGCCAAACTGAATCCAGCCTGTGCTCTTTATGCTCAGGTCCTTTGTGCTTGCTGCCTTCTCTGCTAGAAACCTATTGCCTCTGCACATTGCAACCTAAATTTGTTGTCTTGCTTCAGTAAAACTTCAAACCTTCCATGAAGCAAATTTGAGACCCCTCCCCTGAGAACACTTAGAGGCTCCCACTACCTGGCTCCACCATGCTTGAAACAACACTGTCCTTAGAGAAGTAGGTATGACTTGAGTCACTGTTGAGCCTAGACTCCAGTAAGAAGCCTTTCTCCATACACTGAGACAAGTCATTGAAGAATACAATTTGAACAGTCAACAGAACCCACATAAAACTAGGTTGTCATTATTTTGACACAAAATCATTTATGTCTGCAAATTTGTTAGAGTCAAAAGTTCCCAGCCAGGTGGCAGTGGCACATGCCATTAATCCCAGCACTTGGGAGGCAGAGCCAGGCGGATCTTTGTGATTTGAGGCCAGCCTGGTCTACAGGGAGAGATCCAGGATAGGCACTAAAACTACACAGACTCTGTCTGGAAAAACCAAAACAAAAACAAAAACAAAAACAAAACAAATAAGTTCTTTGACACAAACAGTGCTTTCCCTCTGCCTTTTGCCCTGAAAGACTTCTGAAGACCCTGATATGGGGGGTCATATTGGGGGAGCTCCTACTCACTGGTTTAAAGAAGGATGCACAGGACATGCTTGTTTCTCTTCACAATCCCCTTGGTTGCTAGGGGTGACAGTGGCCCTTATAATGTAGTGAGAGGATGAGAAGCAAGTCTGGGTTCCAGCACATTCTCAGGAGACTCCAAAGTAAATGCCTGAGGTTAGTCAATATATTCCATCCCAAAGGTCATCCAGAACACTTGAGTGGCAGTGGTGGATGGAAAGAAACTCCTGCCAAGACTAAGGCCCTGAGGCTGACAAGAAGAGGTCAGTCAGTTCAGTATTGGCTGGAAAGAAGATCCAGAGTGGACTATTGGAAGAATGTTCTCTTGGGAAGGTGCCTGGCATATGCCTAGGTTAGCCCATTTATCATATGAATACTCAGAGAAGGGAGATAACTAGATTGTGGTCATAGAGTAAGTAGAGTTGAATTGTGGTTCTCAAGTAGCTCTGTCCATCCTTCTATTCACCTGTGCTGTACCTGAGTGCCCTAATCATCTCTCCTGGGCACAGCCATCTACTGTGAGGGATGCTGTGAAGAGGCAATAATGACATCTCCCTACCATCTCACTGACTCAAGCATCTGTATTTTGAAGCAGCTTTATATTTGACTTTGTTTAATCCCTCCCACCAAGACTATTGTTTCTAAGAGCAGAAAATTACTGCAACCCTAAAAATAAAAGGAGGAAAATAAGTGGGTTTATGGACACTGTGCTGCCATGGGGTAGTCATTCTTCTTTATGGAGTCAGCAAGGATTACTGAATGATTCAAATCCTTCCTGCCTTGAAATCAGACATGTTTATAGTGTGGCTCTGTGACCCATGTGTTACCATTTGACAGAAGGCAAAAGATGTGTATATGCATAAGCCAATATGGTTGTGGTTGGAGGGGGAGGAATCCAGCTCCCCTGGTTTAAGAGACTATACCAAATATGCCAAAAGGAATTAAGATTTGAGTTTATAACTCATAGACTCCATGTGCCTTAGGGTTACTGGATCTGTGTCCTCAAATAATGCTTTGTTTTCTAACTTTCTTAATTTCTTAAAGAAGAACCAATTTCTTTATTGATTTCATTCTCTGGTAGATTTTTCCAGGTAATTGTAACTGAAAATTTTATGAAGACAGACAAGGGTGTATGTGGAAAAAGACCTCCCAGATGGGTAGAGGAGTAGCTTATTTCCATAGGTGAGAAGCTAAAGTAATCCTATGGCATGGAAGACACCTTTAGGTTGAAAACGTGTGTTTTGCTCATGCTAGCCTATGTCTCCTCTGGAATCAGCAGGATGGGTCAGTGCAAGAGGCACTTGCTTCATGGCCTAATGACACCTGTTCTTTCTCCAGAACCCACAGAAATGTGGAACTAGGAAATGACTCCTGATAGTTATCCTCTGACATCAACAGGTACACAGTCACATATGTACCTGCACTCACACATGAACACAAACACAAAATAATACACAGAAACAAACAAAAATAAAATACTGTTGTTTCCAAGGTTAAATAGATTGTAGACTATGACCAAAGTTGTTTTACGGCCTCCCCAGGATGTCAGTGACAGAAACAGCTGGACAACAGGACTCATGGTTGACCTCCATCTCACATTTGGTGAGCTTACCCTACTCTGAATTTCAGAGCCCTAACTCCACCTGAAACCCTGTGGGTCATGTGCACAGCTGCTGTGGATATCACTCTGTATAAATAAAATGCTGATTGGCCAGTAGCCAGGCAGGAAGTATAGGCAGGACAAGCAGAGAAGAGAATTATGGGAGGTAGAAGGCTGGGGAGGACAGACACCGCCAGCCACCACCATGAGAAGCAACATGTAAAGACACTGGTAAGCCATAAGCCACATGGCAAAGTATAGATTAATAGAAATGGATTAATTTAAGATATAAGAAGTAGATAACAAGAAGCCTGCCACGACCATACAGTTTGTAAACAATATAAGTTTCTATGTGTTTACTTGGTTGGGTCTGAGCATCTATGGGCCTGGTGGGTGAGAGAGATTTGTGGACCAGGCAGGAAAACTCTAATTACACACAGCTCTTCATAGTATGCACTGCAGAAACACAAGCCACTATAAGCAGACAACTGGCACTGACCACTCCCCTTTATATGTCATTGGAAGCTGTCCTGCTTCATGTTGTTCTACCTCCAAGTGACCTTGAAGGAGGTTCAGACAGGAAGGGGCTTTGCTGAGATGATTAGACAGGGCCTATGCCCTCACTAAACACAGAAGTAGCTGTTCCAGGACATAGCCTGGGGAGGAGCAGCAGTGAGCAGTATGCATCCCCTCCACTACTCCCCAAGAGTAGATGCAGATATTTGCTGCTGTCTGGGCTTCAGGTTAGACATACTTCTTCATTGAGCCTGTTCTTTGTCAGGAAGTTAGTTTGAGAGCTTCATTTTCCAGGAGAAGAAAGGATTTTTAGAGTCAGTTGCTGCTAAGGTCACAGAGAGTAAGAAACCCACTACCTGGATCTTCCACCTTCATGAGGTTAAGGCCAGCTGGCAGGACAGGACTGTTCCTAGGCTTGTACATCCTGTTTCCTGTTTCCTACAGGGCCCATTGTATGAAATAGTCCTTAAGCCCTGGGCCTAAGTCAAGCCGGAACAACACAAACACAGGTAGTAACTCAGCCTTGGGCTATGGGATGGCACAGAGCTGGGCCACTGCAACTTAGCAAGCCCCAAGAGCCTGTCCTTAAACTGAGGTGACCATAGCAAAGGACATTATGAATTATGACCTTGTCATTCTAGGAGCTCATGTAGTCAGAAACCTGCTGACGCCTTGCCATGACTTCCTTCTGTATGCAGACCCTCTTTGTGTATGCCTGCCACCATGTTTCACAAACCCATGAAAACCCTGTACCCAGTTATGGACACAAAGCCAAGGGCCATGCTGAAATCTTTTTAAGAGGGGCTTTCACAGCCCAGGAACACAGCCTGTGCATCCTAGAGTTGGAGTTGTGACCTCAAGCCTGTTGCTGGGCCTGCCCAGCATTATCTCAGCTGTTACATGGGTGAACATCTTATACCTGGATCTCCATGGCATCATGAGCAGGAAAGTGCCTGGGGCATCATGAGGGTTGTGAGGGACTTGCAGTGGTCTGTTCAGGGCCTGTCCCTGGAACTGGAAGGACATGGGTTCAAATCCTCACTCTTCCCACTGCTGGGATGGAGCTACTATCTTCTCTGTGAGGTGATACTGGAAACTGCACCCCACCTCCCTGCTATTCATTTGGAGAGAAAACAGGTGGGAAACACATCTGAATGTCCTCACACTTGGCAGGCTGTGAACATGGCTGACAGTAATGTCTGCAATTACATTACATAATGTGGATAAAGGGCTCTGGTTAGGGAGAGGTTAGGCTATTAGAGGCCATTCCAGGTCTGTGCTGCCTGCTCTGAGTCACCTTGGAAAGAGCATCCCTCTCTGTGTACAAGAAGTCTCCTCGAATGGAAAACATTTGTCTATCAGGGGAAAGGAAAGACTATAAGGGTCATGGAATGAATTTCTCATTGCAAGTTTCCTGTAAAATATTAAGGATTATCTCTCCCACACTAGGACTTCATATTCCAACATGGCTGCTAATCCCAGCCATAACAGCTTCCTGGTACCCCTACCCCAAAACTTATGCAAAGAGCTTGTATTTGTTCCCATTCACCACTCAACCCCTCTTTGGAAAAGGCTACTGAGACCAGAGAGGCCAAGCAGTAAGGCTGAGGTCATAGAGGAACCAGGCTTGGATACAGCTTAGAGGCTCTGCTTCCTAAATTTCCCTTACCCATAAGACCTCAGACCATCTTCACAGACAAGACAACATAAACTATCCTGAATCACTACCCACCAAGGCAATGTCTTTTCACAGTTTTGCAAGTTCTCTATTGCCAAGCTACAACCCCATTGCAGTGTTTGTTTTAAGAGAAGGAAAGAAGGAACACACACAAGAAAGAGACAGAGAGACATAGACAGAGAAACAGAGACAGAGTGAGGAAAAATAATAGATCCACTTTACACCAGTTCTCACAGTTGAACCACCAGCAGGTAAGTCCTCGCATATAAGAAAAACAAAGGTAAAAATTAATATGTTCAAGCACTGCCATTTATCACAGCTGAAAGTAGCAATTAGTGAAACTGTATAGCCTTACTGTCTGAAGATTTTGTATTTCACTTTCAGCAGTGTTGACACCTTCAGGTGACATACGACCTGTATACCTAAAACAATGCCCTTGCAGCAGTAGAAATGGCTCAGCAGCAAAGAGCACTTACTAATGTGCAGGCCAACAAGATTTGATTCTAGGACCCAAGTAGTATCTCACAACTGCCTGGAACAAAGATCCTAGGGAATTCAAACCCTCCTCTGACCTCCTCATGGAACTGTCCACTCATGCTGTACATAAACTTATGCCAGCAAAAATGTTTACATATAATATAAATAATTTTTTAAAAAAATGAAACATTGCTCCAAGCTGTCGTCTTAAATCTGGGTTACACAGAGCCTCCAGGTCTTGGACTGGAAGACAGGACCTAACTAATGGTCTTGTTCACACTTGACTTGGATTTAATTCTTCTTTTTCAGTATAATGTTTCTTGAGAATTTGCTAAAAAGCTTTCAAAGAAACCAGAAAGGGAACCTAGAATGACTTCTTAGGTGGATCTTGGGTCTTTGGAGATGCTAGGAGTGTCTTCCTTTTTCCATCTTTGTCTCCACAGCTGGCACCTGAGAGAAGAGCTAATGAAAAGAGGGAAGCAGAGAAAGGAGAAAAGAGACAATAGGGAAGAGGACAGCATGCCTGAGAGTGTCTACACTCAAAAAAAGGTTGGACCCCACTGTCCCTGGGCTCTCCATGTCACAACAGGACTCTACAAGTTTATTAACCTTGGCTAACTGTTTAGCTGCTGGCAATGGGAAGGCTCTGCTGGGAAACTTATGGCCATGGCCAGTTGGTTGAGCTCTTCCTTGTACTTGTCTGACTCTCCAAGATTTGGCCTGTATTCTATCCTTTGCCCTGTGTCAGCTTCCAGGTCCTTCCTGGGGCACTGGACCTGCCTCTATGCATCCAACTGTTCCTTCCTTCATTTGTTCTTCCCAGAGTATCTTGCACTGGAACCAGTAATCATTTTTTTGTAACTGTCTGTCAGCTTCTTCTTGATGCTGAATGCTCTGTTCAAGTCAATGATGAAGGTTTTAAGTTCTTGTCCCTGTAATAGGATACTTCCTGGACAGTCAATGAAGCCCAGTAGTCATCTCACCACTGATGTGAGCTCACTAGCCTCTTCAGCACCAAGTCTTATTGGAGTAGGAGCTGAGTGATGGGGAAGGGTCATTGACTAGAGGGGAACAACCAGGCAGAAAGACAAATGATGTATAAGCTTGCTCACAGGTGAGATCTATAAAGAAAAACTTTCCCATAAACACAGAACTATATGGTGGTCACCAGGTCAGAGGAAACGGTGATGGTCACTATAGCATTTACCTAAACTGTTCTAGTATTAATAAAAACTTGGGAGTCAGAAATTGAGATTAGAAAACTGATGAATCCAAGGAACAGTAGAGGGCTGATGGGTGGACCCTACTCTCTATGTTTTCCCATCTAAAACCTCCTGGAATCCCACCCCCCCCCCCTCAGTCTATCTTCCTGTCACTCTCTACTCAACTTCCTCAGTCTTCAGCAACTCCATGGCTAATCTTAGTCAGCCAATTGTTGACTCTATCCTTGATTCAAAGTGGCTTTATTGGCACAGGGTGGCAGTGCAAACAATTCTCCCTTTTTGTCTAAATAAAAAGGAAGGGTTGCTGGGCGGTGGTGGCGCACACCTGTAATCCCAGCACTCGGGAGGCAGAGGTAGGTGGATCTCTGTGAGTTAGAGGCCAGCCTGGTCTACAGAGCTAGTCCAGGACAGGTTCCAAAGCTACAGAGAAACGCTGTCTCGAAAAAAAAAACAAAAAAACAAAAAAAGGAAGGGTTTTAACTCTAGCATAGTAAAACTATATACAATAAAAACAATTATCAAGTAAGAAACACATTCACAATGTCCAGTGTACGTGGAAGTTTCTGTCCCACCAGCAACTCCCAATTCCCAGCAACCACTTTCCAAATAATTGACTCAGAGGATTAATATTACTTATAAATGCTCAGCCAGTAGTTCAGGCTTATTACTAGCTAGATCTTATACTTAAATTAACCCATAATCTTATCTATGTTTAGCCACATGACTTGGTATCTTTTCTCAGTATGACATTCTCATCTTGCTTCCTCTACATCTGGCTGATGATTCCTGACTCTACCCTTCTTCCCCTCCTTAGTTTGTTTTTTCTGTCTAACTTCATTTAGCCTTGCCTTAGGCCAAATAGCTTTATTATCAACCAATGAGAGAAATACATATTCACAGCCTACAGAATAATTCACCCACAGAATTCCCCCTTTCTGTCTAATCAAAAAGGAAAATTTTAATTTTATCATAGTAAAATTAAAAAACACAAAATAGATATCAAGCAAGAATTATAGTTACAATATTTGGATTATTTGTATTTGACAAAACCAAAGAAAACATTTAATTATCCATCTCATCTTAGTCTAAAGTTTCATATCTAATTTACCTTTTATCATAAATAAGGAAAACTATAATTATAACTATCTAGTCTTCAACTCCATCAAAGACCTGAGAAGGAAATAATATTACCTAAGTAAGTAGGAAGTGCAAGCAAGCAACTTCCAAAAAAAAATATGTAATAAATGGCAGAAACAGCTGGCTACCTGGATAGTGACTCAAGGTTTCTCTGTGATGTTGGGGCATCTAACTTTGGCTTACAGGCCTAGAATATCTGACAGTCCCTTTACAGAAGCTGGAAAATTTGAAGGACTGTCAAACCCTGTCTTGTCAAAATTCAGCAGTCATTTCTCTTTGTGTCCTGTTTGTCCAGATTGGACAGCCTACTTACTGTCAGCAGTCAGAGCAAGGGCTGTTTCTTGCCCAAATAGGCTGGTTTTATAGTGTCTTCAGTGTCTATCATCCTCTCTGGAGTAGATCAGTGCTTCCAGGAGCAGATGTGTCTCACATCAAAAAATTCTTAGTTATTAAAACATTTTAAATGCCATATTCTATAGGTCTTTAAAGTGCTTGAAGATTACTTATCTATTTGGAACATATCTCTGCAAACCTAGAAATGTATCTAACATGACTATAAGTTTGACAAATATGGATAAATAACTATTAATCTGTATTTTAATTATACATTATATTTTTAATGAGCTTCAGAAACAAAATACCTTAAACAAGAGTAGAAATATACATACAGTATAACAAAATTGACTTTTCATTTGTATCAATAAGCTAAAATCCATACCTATGTAAAATATTTTGAGATTAAAGTAGATTTAATTATCTAACCATTTTATTATAATAATCTACCCTTTTCTTCATTATTTCTATGTCATATCCTCCTTTCTTCTTTTTTTTATTTGATTATTCTTTATTGTGGGCGTGGGCTTGGGCCCCTTTCTTCTTTAGAAAGAGATTGACTATGACAAATAACAATTTATAACCAACCCTCTAACAAAGACAAACATCTATAATCTATTATTTGGGAACATGGATGAAGTTTTCTAGACTACTTCCTGTTGATTGTGGGTGCTAGTAATCTTCTTGGTACCCTGAAAAAAATAGGATAATTGTTAAGTCTTTCCTATAGTATTCTGTGAGGTTTGATCATCTCAGTTAGTGGCCTTGAAGCTGTTTTAGATGCTGGATCATCTGGGCCATCATTTTTATTGGTGTCTGGTCCCCTTGCTCTGAAAATACATCAACTTTTAAAGATAAATATATATATGTATTAATATAAATATAAACCATGCATTGTATGATGTGGGGATTCATTCCATTTTTCCAATGGATTTGGGGAATATGGGATATAGGGTGTGGCTTTATCTGTATATGTGATCCATTAAGAGCTGAGAGAGGGATCCAGCACTCTATTGGGTGGCCACGACAAGCCAAGCATTGTGGAGTAGTTTGCAATTGGTCCCCATCACCCTGAGGGCAGGAAGACAGGACAGCAGCAGCTGGACCAGCAGGGTCAGCATTGGTGTCTTCCTTGTTCTGTATTAGTGAGTTTTTATCCTCATTGCTCCCCCTTAATAAATTAATAATAGACCTCTGTGTATTGTCACATTAATTGTGCACAAACCAGCCAAAGATAATTTTTTGTTTTATGTTTGCGCAGGTAAAATATATGTTATATGTCTTGTAGTTTCTTTAGGTTTATTTTTTCACGTTTGTAGTTAGGATTTCAGGGGGTCTTCCTTGACCAAACTTGATTTTCTTTAACCTAGGAAGAATCTATAGCCTCTTGTTTCCTGTAGAAATAAAAAGACAACTTCTCCCCCAAAGCAACATATCTTTTGACTTAAATTTGGAGTCAAGATATTTTTTAAAATATAGATTGGTTTAATATAGCAGTTTCCAAAATCCAAGGTCTCTTGGTAGTTAATATTTGTTCATTAACAGTCAAAAATACAAAGATAACACATTAGAATGCAGAATCTAGACTCTCTATGTATTTACCATCTTTCATGGCTTATCATATTTTTATTACCCTTTTCCCTTTTTAAGGACTTTATTATTTTTAAATTATTTTTCAGATCTATGGTTGTCGCTTCCCTTTTTATTCTCTCTGTCTCTCTCAAGCCTATGTATACTTTTAAACACACTGTAACCTTTTTAGAGGATTTTTCTGAATCTGTTTTTTACTATGTATCTTTAACTCTTTTTGTCTGTATGAACAAAAAATATCTGCTATGTAATTTAGATTATGGCATGCTGGTGCTGGCTCCTCCTCCTTGGTTCCCTAAGAGTCTAGTCTCATGGCAGAGGCATGTTTACCACCAGCTCTGGCAGCCAGGTTTACTGCCCCAATTCTGGGAAGTTCCTAGGTCCCTGCTGCCACCAAGTAGCATGCTGCCAGCTGCTCATAAACACGATAGAAGTGCTTGGTAGTAGGGTCTCTCAAAAGAGCCACCCATTTTGGCCACTAGCACTGAGCCAGAAAGCCATCTCTTAAAGGATTCACACCTCTGATCACTACCAGCAAACAGAGTCCACCAGATAAAAGGCAGCTATTCAGAAGTTGTGTTTGACTCCATTCGTATGTGTCTAAAATACTTTTTTAAGCTGTCAGGTTTTATGTGGAAATTTCAGCCACATGTTGGAACATCATATGCAAACATAAGTTTCTGTCCCATTAGCAACTCCTAAATACCAGCATCCATTTCCCAATCTACTACATAGAGGTTTATATAAATTATAAATGCTTGGCCAGTAGCCCAGGCTTATTTCTACTTAGCTCTTATATCTAAATTAATGGATAATTCTTATCTATGTTTAACCATGTAGCTTTGTACCTTTTCTCAGAATGGAAATTTCATCTTGCTTCCACTGTATCTGGTAGATGACTCCTGACTCCACCCTTCTTCACCTCCTTAGTTTGGTTTTTCCACCTGACCTTATCCTGCCTTGTCATAGGCCAAAACAGCTTTATTATCAACCAATAAGAGATATACATATTCACAGCCTACAGAAGGATCCTCCCACAACACCAATTCTCTCTCAGCCTCCTGATAATTTTATTGAACTACTTAAGTCCTTATCACGTTGTAAGATTTGAAATGTATTACTTAGTTGTTGAGTTGTTAGCTCAGTTGTGGGCCATAAGCAGTTAATATTTCCCAGCAGTTTTTGAAAATCACTAAGAGTTTATAATTGATCTCTCCTAATTTGAACTTTCTGTGGTTGAATTTTCTGTAAAACTATATAATAAACTACATAATTAATAGGATCTCCTCTTTGTATTTTTTCAGAAGCAATTTGAAATTCCCATCAAGGCAAAATTGTCTTTATTTTATCAAGCATTTTTTCCTAAGATATCTGCATCTGAATCAGCCAGTATACTTATCATATAATAGTAAGCTATATACTGAGGAAACTGAGAATTATTTCTAGTGACTGTTGTACAAAATACTGACACAAGATGGAGCTGTTTAACACTCCTTGTGGAAAAAAATTCCAATGGTAACTTCTAACAGGTTGAGAATTATTATAGGTAAGCACTGTTAAGGCAAATTGTTCTCTATCCTGTTCTTGTAAAAGGTATAGTAAAAAGGTAGTCTTTTAATTTAGTCGCTATAATGAGCCAGCCCTTAGGTAATAAAGAAGGCAAAGGAATTCCAGGCTGTGAAGAGTACATTGGTGGAATCAACTTATTTATACCTCTCAGGTCTATTATCATTCTCCATTTTCCAAATTTCTTTTCAATGATAAATATAGAATAATTCCAAGAGCTGGTCAATTCTTCAATATGATGAACATCTAGCTGCTTCTGTACCAGCTGTTCTAAGGACTGTGACTTTTCTGATGTCAAAGGCCATTATTCCACTCAAATAGGTTTGTCAGCTATTGGGACCCTTCAAAAGCCATCAGATATTGTGCCCTGTTTATGTACAACCTGAATGGTCTCTGGCTACTCTTGGTAATACCTTTTAATTTTTCTCTCAGAAGCATTTTTTTTTATTTTATGACTTGTTTCTGAGAGTTTAGAGGAATGTTAATCTACATTTTCCATTGCTACAACATATCATGTCCCCATAAATTCATTGCTATGTTAGTCACATATGGTTTTCATTTTCCTGTATGTCCTTCTGGCCCTATACACTCAACTCAGCTTGCACATTGGTTTACCTGAGATAAGGTTCCAATCCCAAGAAGTTAAACATCAACCCGAAGAGGCCAATCTGGATGCCAACATTTTGGTGAAATGATTACTACATCTGTCCTCCAATTTCAATGACATTTTATTGTATTTTTAGCTTTAGTTTCTGATCATTTATATAATTTTATTTATATATATATATATATATATATATATATATATAATATATAAATAAATAAATATATATATATATAAATACCCATTTTCTGGGCTCTCCTAAATTTTGTGTTATCTGCTGAAGTTGTTCTATTCATGACCAAATGCAGAGTAATATTGTTTTTAACAGCAGGCATTACATTTTTTAATTGCTCTGTGGGAAAGTTTCTCCAGTGCTGACAGGGAAGAAGTGAGCAAAATTTTATATTGGGGGTTGTGGTAGTCCCTGTAAGGTGTTTTCTGATGGAAAATGGTTACCTTGCCTGTCCCTTGTTGGTCTACATTCATTAGTCCAATGCTAGCCTTTATCACCTTCTATATACTCCAGAAGACTGGGACCTTCTGTTCAGATTATCTCTAGAAAAAGACATTGTTTTCAGGAACATCTTGGCCACAGTCCCTTTTCAAATGACCTGTTTACCACAATTAAAACATTTGACATTTTGATTTTGCTTAAAATTTCTAAAAATTAGTACTCTTATCAATGTAGCATCATAAGCATGAGATGCAATATCAAACTATTTCTAATTCATTCATCTATTAATGCTGATCTTGCCTTTAAAAATCAAATCACCTTTATTGTATTCTGAATTAGTATTTTCAAAAGTCAAAGATTCAATTAATATCCATCTAACTTCTGGATCTGATATCATTCTACTTACCTCTATAGTCAGTCTTTGAAAAAAAATCAGTGAAGGCTTCTTTTAGGCCTTGTATAATTTTAGCAAATGACTCACTCTTCTTTCCTAATTCTTCAAATCTGTTCCAAGCATTCAGAGCTGCCATACGCCAGAGCACCAAGGTGTGATTAACAAATCTGGACTGTCTTTGCAAATCAGCGTACTAGCATACAATGACAAGCTGGTTCTAGAAAGTTTTCATACCTCTAGCCCTATTTCATTGTGCTCTGACCCTAGTTTCCTCCTTTGACAATGCTATTCGCTGTAACTGGGGGCCAGCGACCAATATAGCTATAGACAAATCTTTCCAGACTTGTGGGATAATTCTGTTCCAAGTTGCCCATGAATTTGAATCTGATTCAAATAGGGGGAAATCATACCATATGAAATGCCTGCTTCTTTAAATATCTTCAAATCTAAAACTTCTACAGGATTCCAGTCAAATTCTGAATAGTCTTGGGAATGCCTGTCATCTGGTGGTCACTCTTGTGTGGTAACTGGATAAAGTTCAGTTGGTTTTCTAGTAACCTTGAGCTGCTCCTCTTCAGTTTCATAAAGCAATGGTGGGGTAGGTTCTGCTCTAAGTTCCTTTCTGTGTCTGAATATATTCCTTATTTTCATTGGTAGGTCTTTCTGTGCTGTGTATTATGTCAGTCAGAATTTCATTAGTTTCATTAGTAAGTCCATGGCTTGTTTCCTAGAGTCAAATGGTTATTAATAAGTCTTTCAAAGACTTGATGATATCAGTAGTAAGTCTTTCTAAGCTTGCATCTTATCAGTAGTAACTGTTTCTGTGGTTTGTATCATCAATAAAATTTTCATATTTGTCACAGTTATCAAACAATTTTAAGGATAAAATATGAATTACCAAACTGATAGTAATTAAAATCAGTATTATGTCAATCTCAGACAAGTGGTTTATTCCTTCATTTATTTTTTTTTTCTATTTGTAAGCCATCCATCATGGCATTAAACAGTGTCCTAGCTTTCTGAATGGTTAAGAATTTCCAATTCTTAACACAGGAAAGAATACCTCTCAGCCCCCTTTTTTAAACCTAATTTCCCCTTTAAGAGTCCCCAGGTGTCTCACCAGATCTGCTGACACCAAGAGACTACATTGAACTAACTGTTCATGAGTAATCAGCTGCAGTGACCATAGCTAGCTGTGCAGGCAAGGAGGAAAAGCACAGAGGGGTTCGCCAAGCTGTGCCAATTGCACTTGTGTGACAGGGGGGCACTGTGGCTGCTCACCCAACATGAAGGGAGGTGTGGTAACACATAGGAGAAACCCACATGGCTGGGACACAGTGTGGAAAGGACCAAGACATCTAAAACTGATGGTAGAGAACAGGACACAGGATGGGAGAGGAGCAAGCCACCTGCTGCTAACAGTGGAGCATAGAACATAGTGTGGGAGAGGACCAAACCATCCGCCTCTGGCATTATACCCCTAGACTGAAGACACCCGATCATGCAGCAGCAGGGCTGAGGGGACACGTTCTAGTGAACAGGACAGTCTGAAGGACACATTCTGCCAGTGGTGGGAGTCAGAGCCTGTGTGGCTGTGGCAGCTTTGCCACCTAGGCATCATCTAAGGCCACATGTTGAACACCAGATATAGCCTTTACCTAACGTGTCCTAGTATTAAGAAAAACACAGGAGTCAGAAATTGAGATAAAACCTGATAAATTCAATGAACAGTGCAGGGGCTGACCTTAATCTCTGTGTTTTTCCCATCCCCAAACACTGGAAATCCCACCAGCTCCCCTTCTCTCTTCCTGTTGCTCTCTATTCCACTTCCTCAGTCTTCCAACAACCCTGTAGCTAATTCTGGCCAGCTAATCACTGACTCTGTCCCTGATCCAAGATGGCTTTATTGGTACATCAGGGTGGCGGTGTGAACAATTTCCCTGAAACAGATCACCAGGCAAAGAACAAAAGAGTGGTCACCTTTTTCAACATCAAAATGATAGGTCAGTAGGGTTCTATTAAGTTGTGGTTTTCCTTTCATTTGATTCTTGGAAATTTTTATTTCCTCATTAATTTCTTCAATGACCACTGGTCACTCAAGAATGCACCATTAAGTCTTAGTATTTGTGTAGTTTTTCAGACTAGTCATTTCTAGTTTCTTTCAATTATGATCTGATAGGATTCAAGAAATTATTTAAAATATCTTATACTTTTAAAGAGGTATTTTGTTGTCTAGAACATTGTCTGTTTTATGGAAGATTTTACAGGCTTGTAAGAAAAATGTACACTCTATATCAGTTGATTGGAATGTTTCAGATAAATTTTTTGTTCTATTTGTTCTGTGGAAGAGTTTAGTGCTGCAGTTTCTTTATTGGTATCCTATTTGGGGTGACTCATTTAAAAATAAAAGTAGGAGAGAGGATGTGGAGCAAGGGGAACACACCTCCACTGTATGTTGGAGTGCAAACTTGTACAACCACATTGGAAATCAGTATAGTAGTTTCTCAGAAAATTGGGCCTCAATCTTCCTCAAGACCCCCAATTATACCACTCTTGTGTATATACCCAAGGGATGCTCAATCATACCACAAGGACACATGCTCAACTATGTTCACAGCAGCATTATTTGTAATAGCCAGAACCTGGAAACAACCTAGATGCCCCTCAACTGAAGAATTGATTGTGAAAATGTGGTACATACACACACTACTCAGCAGAGAAAAACAATGACATCATGAAATTTGCAGGCATGTGGATGGAACTAGAAAATATCATTCTGAGTGAGGTAACCCAGACTCAGAAGGACAAATATGGTATGTACTCATGTCGCGCCCGCCTCGACCAGCAAGGAAGACGCGACACCGGGATCCTTCTTATCACAGTTTAATCAGACCTTTGATTAATTGCATTGTGTCTCTCTCTCCGGGGCAAGCCTCTCCCAGCACCTAAGTAGGGCTGGGCTGCCAACCCCAAGCAGCCACGTAGGCACTGTCCACAGGTTCACGCATATGCCAGCAGCACACGAATCCAGCCATAGCCAAATAAGGAGCTGTTTACCATAAAGAGTGTTTGCCATCGGGAAGGCAGAGGGTAGAAGCCAGAGCCATCTTTAGGGTGCGGCTACACGCAGCTCTCTACAGTTTCCCCCTTTTTGTTTTACAAAGCAACAGGCAAGAGTAGAGGTCTGATCTCTGCTAAAATGGAACATGTACTAATGTTTGTCCAGGCGTCATCCACCCAGAGAACACTAGACCCGTCCGATACCCTTTTCACAGAGGTGGGAGTTAGGGTACCAACCCACATGCAATCAGACTTGCTCTTCTTGAGGTCAGCGTATCATAACCTCAAGTGCAGTGCGCAGACCTCGCATCCTGTGCCTAAATATCTTTTAAAGTAGCCAACCAGGCTTGGGGGGACTGCCCTGCATCAATGGCCATAAAGGCTTGGACAATCATGGCTGCATGGCGACGCTGTGAGATCCTAATGCGACAAATGCACCACAAGCATACTAGGGAGGTGAGCACCAGTAAGCCTACTAGGGCTCCTATTCCCGCCCACTCCTTCATGTGATCCATGGCTGTAGCAATCCAGGAAGACAATCCCTCCACCAGTCCGGTATCCACTCGGGTAGAATTCACTGTGACAATAGCCACTCTCAGCTGGTCCATCAGGTTATCAAACTCTCCGGTCCAATTGCCTAAAAGATAACTAGACAACTTTTTAGATAAATCTGTAGCATAACAATTGGAAGCATCCAAATTCAAAAAATTCAGAGTAAATAATGCAAGAGAAAGTCTGTCCTTAGGGGTACGGCCATAGCCTATTCCCCCTTTTTGTTTTTGAAGCAACTACTTCAATCCCACAATGTCTTGACCTTGTGGATTATATGGTAGGCCATGTACAAGTTGCACATTTATCTGTTGACAGAAGGAAGCGAACTTCTGTCCAGTATATGTAGGACCATTGTCTGTCTTTAACTGTTGAGGCTTACCCCATGCTGCCCAAGCTTCTAAGCAATGAGCAATGACATGAGAGGCTTTTTCTCCTGCCATTGGAGTGGCATGAATGATCCCAGAACAGGTATCAACAGATACATGTACATATTTGACACGTCCAAATTCAGAGATGTGTGTAACATCCATTTGCCATATTTTTAGGGGGAGCAAACCACGAGGGTTAACTCCTAATCTAGAAGGATGATGAAAAATGACACATTGGGAACAGTCTAGTACCACCTTTCGTGCATCCGCACATGAGATAGAAAACTTTTGTTGTAATGTCCTTGCATTAACATGAAATTCTTTGTGGAAAGCATGTGCTCGTTGTATGGCAGAAGCCACAAACATCCATTCCTGTTTAGTACATTGATCCATTATATCATTGCCTTTAGCCAATGGACCTGGCAGACTAGTATGTGTACGGATGTGTTGCACAAAAAAGGAATTTTTACGTTGCCAGATCAGTTTCTGTAATTGGCCAAACAATGAGCTAACCGGGCTAGAAGATTTGATGGGCCCTGCACATTCAAGGCTTTTCAAAGCATTAACAACATAACTAGAATCTGACACTAAATTAAATGCAAATGGACAAGTCTTGAAAACTTCAAGAACTAGTGAAAGCTCCACCTGTTGAGGTGCACCTGGCAAGAATTGATGCTTTACAGGTTCATTAGAATCCACCATATAAACACCACAGCCTGTCTTAGACCCATCTGTAAATATAACACTTGCTTCTGGAATGGGCTTTGAAGCAGTTACCTTAGGGAAAACTACAGGATGTTCTTTAAAGAAAGTTAATAGTGGATGTTTAGGATAATGGCAATCTATGTGTCTTGGATAGGTACAACGCAGAATTGCCCAATCATCTATGGCAGCACATAATACCTTGACTTGAGTAGAATCATAAGGAACAACTAGTGTTTGTGGTGATGTCCCAAAATATTGTAAACATTGTTGAATACCCTGTTGCGCAAGTAATGCCACAGCAGTAGGATAATACTCAATTGATTTTGCAGGTGAGATTTTAGTATAAATCCATAACAAGGGTCCTTTTTGCCATAAAATTCCTGTAGGTTGTAACTGGGTAGGCAGAATACACAGGGTAATATCATCATTATTTTGCACTCTTTGAAGAAAAGCTCTTTGTAGTCTATCTTCTAATTTTGTTAAGGCTTCTCGGGCTGCACTGGTTAATTGCCTTGGTGAATCCAAGGCTGCATCTCCAATTAAAATATCATATAATGGTTTTAACTCATAATTGGCCATTCCTAAACTTCCTCTTATCCAATTTATATCTCCTAATAATTTTTGAAAATCATTCAGTGTGCAAAGATGATCCTTCCTTAACTCTACCTTTTGTGGCATGATATAATGATTAGTTATTTTAGAGCCAAGATAATTGACAACTTTGCTCTGTTGCACCTTCTCAGGGGCAATACAGAGTCCCTCTTGCTTTAGCAGTTCTACAAGTGAGCTATATGCTTCTTGAAGAATGCTCTCTTCTTTAGCTGCTAACAATATATCATCCATATAATGGAGGCATTTCAGGCCAGGAAAACGTACTCTCAAAGGTTCTAAAGCAGTTGCTACAAATAATTGACACATTGTAGGACTGTTGGCCATGCCTTGTGGCAATACAACCCACTGATATCTTTTATCAGGTTCCTCATGATTAGTGGACGGTAAAGTGAAAGCGAATCTCTCACTGTCCTTGCTTTTCAGTGGAATGGAAAAGAAGCAGTCCTTAATATCTACCACAATAATAGGCCAATTTTCAGGCAAGGCTGACAGCAATGGAAGACCATGCTGTACGGGTCCCATAATTCTCATTTGTTCATTTATAGCTCTAAGATCATGTAACAATCTCCATTTTCCTGATTTCTTCTTGATGACAAATATGGGTGTATTCCAGGGAGAAAGAGAGGGTTTAATGTGTCCTTTCTCCAATTGCTCTTTCACTAATTGATATGCAGCATGTAATTTCTCAGAGGAGAGTGGCCACTGAGGAACCCAAACTGGCTCCTCCGTTCCCCAGGTTATGGGAATGCCCTCCTCAGCGGCCCCTAGGAAAAACCCAACCCTTGTTTGGGTTTCCTAAGTACTGTTTGTATTGGCTCCTTTCTGCCTTGTAAAAATTTTCCCAGGCCAAAATCAGGATGACACCCCATGTTTTTCATAATATTTTTAGATTCTTTGGAGTATTCATTACTTAACTGAAAGCCCATGGATTTCATAAGATCCCTCCCCCAGAGGGACACTGGAAGCTCAAGGACATAGGGTTGCATAACGCCAGAGTGACCTTCAGAATCTTGCCAATTTAACAAATTTGCACTAACATTTGGAACACTGGCATAACCCAGTCCCTGCAATGTTTGTGAGGAAGCCTGTATAGGCCAACCTCAAGGCCAATCTTTGCTAGCTATGATACTGCGATCTGTTCCTGCAATCTGCTCCAGTATCCAAATCTAGGTCTCTTCCCAATTTCTCCCAGGAAGGCACTGTAAGGCTTCCTGAAATTGCAAACCAAGAAGCAACTACAGCACATTCTTGCAGAAACCGTGCTAGAGTGTGTTTTTTTATTTTCAATTTCTTAGAGAGAAGCAGCTCGTTAAGAGCCAAAAAAATTGGGTGCAAGGAGGAAGCGCCCATGTTAGTATACTTTTTTTTTTCTTTCCTCAATTTGAGAAGTTTCTCGGAGGTTTCTCAGAGCCTCTGCAGAATTGCTCCAGCCCTCCGGTTTCCCTGTTTGTTTTGTCTAATTACCCGTCCGCTTTTATCACGGCTCTAGAATTACCCGTCTGCTTTTATCGCAGCTCTGCTATCCCGCTCTCCCCTCTACAGGTGAGCGTTACCCGCTTTTGTTGCAGATCCCCAGTTTTTTTTTTTTCCTGAGGACTTACCGGTATACCGCCTGACTGTGATAAGTTCTGAATCCGGAGAGAGACATGGTGATTGTCCCCGTACGAGGCCACCACTTGTCGCGCCCACCTCGACCAGCAAGGAAGATGCGACACCAGGATCCTTCTTATCACAGTTTAATCAGACCTTTGATTAATTGCATTGTGTCTCTCTCTCCGGGGCAAGCCTCTCCCAGCACCTAAGTAGGGCTGGGCTGCCAACCCCAAGCAGCCGTGTGGGCACTGTCCACAGGTTCACGCATATGCCAGTAGCACATGAATCCAGCCATAGCCAAATAAGGAGCTGTTTACCATAAAGAGTGTTTGCCATCGGGAAGGCAGAGGGTAGAAGCCAGAGCCATCTTTAGGGTGCGGCTACACGCAGCTCTCTACATACTCACTCATAGGAGGATACTAGATGTAAAGCAAAGGATAACCAGACTATAACCTACAACTCAAGAGAAACTAGCTAACAAGAAAGACAAAAATGGGACACATGGATCACCATACAGAGTGGAAACAGTTGAGATCTCCATGAGTAAACTGCAGATGAGTGGTAGGCAATGGAGGGTAGGGGATGGAGGATGAGAACATAAGGGAACAGGATGGTCAAGCTGGAACAGGGATGGAGTGGGAAAGCAGTGAAATAGATGATATGATAGAGGGAGACTTCATGGGGAAAGAGAGAAACAGGGTGCTAGGGAAGTTCCCAAGAATTCCCAGGGATGACCCCAACTTGGACTACTAAAAATAATGGAGAGGGTGCCTGAACTGTACTGGCTTGCTCCAGAGAGCAGATCAGTGAATAGCCTAATTGTCATCACAGAGCATTTCTCCAGAAACTGATGGAAACAGATGCAGAGATTCACAGCCAAACACCAGGCAGAGCTCCAGGAGTCCAGTTGGGGAGAGAGAAGAGGGATTCTATGAGCCAAGTGTGTCAAGATCATAATGGGGAAACCTGCAGAAATGACCAAACCAAACTATTGGAAACTCATGAAAGTTGGATCAAGAGCTGTGGAGCCTGCATGGGACTGAGCTAGGCCCTGTGTGTGGCAAGACAGCTGTGTAGCTTAATCTGCTTGGTGGGTCCCCTGGCAGTGGATTTAGAATCCATCCCTGGTACATTAGTAGGCTTTTTGTAGCCTATTACCTATGATGGCCACCTCTTGTAGCCTTGAGGCAAGGACTTGGACTTGCCTCTACTGGATGTGCCACCTCATGGGAAGCCTTGCCTTGTAGGGGTAGTGGGGGTTGGTTGGGATGGGGAGGCTGGGGGGGGTGGGAGGAAGGAAAATGGAGATCTTTGATTGGTGTGTAAAATGGATGGAATTTTTTCTTAATATTAATAAATAAATAAATAGATAAATAAATAAATAAATAGGTAGGATATTGATGTCAGTCTGTTATCACATCAGAAACCATCTGACCTTTTATAGCCATTTGCTAATTTATCACATTGAGAGCCCCCACATTTGGTACATTTATATTTACAATTATTTTACTTCCTAGTGAAATGTTCCTCTGCTTATATGGAGATTTCTTTATCTTCTATAACCAAATTTGGACTGAAACATTGACTTTCATTCTTTGACTCTCACTCTGTATGTCTCATTATCAGTAAGTTTTATTTTTTAAAGAAAATAGAAATTTGATACATTAATTCTTAAATCCAGTCAACAGGTTTGCATCATTTTATCAATGAATTTGGCCATTTACATTTAAAGATTTCATTTCATCATATTGACTAATTTCTCTAATAATATCCTCTCTCTCTCCCCCTCCCTCCCCTCCCTCTGTGTGAGTGTGTGTGTGACTGTGTGTATGTGTGAGAGAGTGTGTGTGTGAGAGAGAGAGAGATGGGTGTGGATTCACACACACCACAGCACATTTGTGCAGATTAGAAACATCTTTTGTAGCACCGTTCTCTCCTCCGACCTTGTTGTAGCAGAACTTGGACTGCCGTTTCTTCCACTCCAGGCTAGCTGGCTTGTGAGCTTCTGCTTGGTGCTCCATTCTCACCCTCCCTTTCATCTCACTGTAGGAATGCTGGCGTCACAGATGCCAGTCAAGCAATCTGACTTTTTGTGTCCCAGAGATAAGGCTCAAGGAATCAATCAGCATCATGCTCTTACTGAACAGACAGGATGATGCACAAGAGAGTCTGGGCCCTCCTTTCTGTTCCCACTCCTGTAGCCGGGTGCTTTCCATGGTGCTGAATTCATCCAGTCCTATGTAATATTTCTCCATGATTGCCTAAACAGAAAGTGTCCTCTCCTTCATCTTTGTCTACTTCAAGACACGATTATACATGCATCACCCAATTACCTACTCACCATCAGCTATTTATTGTTTTTAATACTGGCAACTTGTTCACATTGATAAAACTCTGGTTTGGCTAAACCAAATTCTTATGGGGGCTATCTATCCTAGGAGTCACAGCTCATAAGGTGTTGGGGATGGTCTTGGTAGGTGCTGGTATATGTGGGGATAATCCCTAAGACTTTCAAAGTTTTTCCAATGGTAGCAAATTAGTTTAGTTAGAGTCTCACTGTTCTTAATGGTCAGGATGAATAGCAGACAGTAGCTCTTCAGATAACTCAATGCAAATGACCTCCATGCCAGAGCAGAAACATAGAATTATTATGTTCCCTTAAAATTTCATATTGATGACATGTTGAATTGAACATACTTTGCAATATTAGGAAAGGAAAATACATTTCTGAGACTTGTGTTTTTTTAACTAATTTTGGGTGTGAGTGCCAGGATTTGGATTCTGGGCCCCAAATCCTTTAGTCAAATATTTTCACATTGAGCTATGTTCCAAGAATCATTGTTCCACTTAAAAACCAATAGAAAATTCAAGATGACATGCATGCCTTTTGTTATATTTCACATGGGTAGCATGGATGTAGAAAATAACATAGCTGACTTGTGCAAACCAATAAAACAGATTCAGTTGAGCTATTCACATTCAGCTTATGTATGTCTCCTGTCGTAGGATATACTTTCTTTTAGTGACACAATCTGTCATGATACACACTCTCTCTTCACACAGCAAGTGCACAGAGGACTATCAACTCAAACCACTTCCCCCAGGAGTCTGACCCATCCTACAATGCCTAGGATCATCTTTAGAGATTCTCTGTGCCATGCAACAATGCCTCTCCTACCTGTGGCTTTGCATATGTTGTGCCCTCTATGGACTTCCCCCCCCCCAGAGAACTCCTAGGCATCCTTATAAACCCATCAAACCCAACCACCTCAGTAAATCTGCCAAAGCCCCTGGCATGGCTGCTTGGCTCCTTCATCTGCTTCTATAGAACGTAGCATAGGGCACCTAATTGTAACCAGATGCATCAATTGCTTTTCCCTCACCAGTTTAGAGCACTACAATTTATACAGGCATTTCACATAAAACAGCAAATGGTTTATATCTTCTGTCTGAACATGCCCATATTCTAGTGCAGGAGAAAGAAAAGGGCAAGGTGAACAGGCATGTATGAACACATGGAGACTGGAGATCAATCTTGGGTGTTGGTGCTTGGATTCCATCCACCTTAATTTTAAGACAGTCTCTCTCACTTGGCCAAAGATTCACTGATTAGGTAAGATTGGCTGGCCAGTGAACCCCAGGGATCTCACAACTCTACTCCCCAGCATTGGAATTACGAGTGTACACCACAATACCTGACTTTTTGATAGGAGTGGTGAGGATTAAACTCAGGTCCTCATGCTTTCATGGCAAGCAATGTATGTGCTAAGTTTTATCCCAAGCTTTAATGTATCTTTTCAAGGGATTTCAAATTATGACATCTGAGAAGAATATAACCAGCATAGAGAAGTCAAAAATAGATGACCCCAGATATGTACAGTGCCAGCTCCTCTTAGGGAAACAACCCCAACATCACTCTTGTAAAATGTTCCATCACAATGAGTTCCTTCTATACACCAGGCACTTTTCCTACTTTCTGTGCTTAAAAAGGGAAAACTCATTCATGGCCGCCTCACACCCTTTCTATATCCTTTGCCTGTGCCCTGGCACAGCTCCTATGCTAACCCACAAGGCTCATCCTGAAGTTTTCACCCTCAAACAGCCTTCTGTATTCTGTCAACCTACCACTTCCCACCCTCTCCTCTCCTAACCTCCTGCTTTGTCTTCCTAAAATATCAAGCCCTCTCTGTGATGTTGTGGGCTCTGCATTTCTCTACTAGTTGTTAGTTGATTAGAACAGAACACCATCCATGGGGACACAGAGAGCCTTGTGTGTGCTCTTCATTGTGGTGAACTTAGAATCTAGAGCAGTGACTAGAACCTTGCAGATGTTTAAGTACAACAGCACAGATGAGTGAAGAAGGAGTTACACACACAGTGATGTTAAAGTCAGAGTTCACCGTTCTAGATTTCCCATGCCCTGGTCTGTCACCACATTTATGCCTGCACTGTTCCTTCCCTTTGGGAATTTTGATTGAGAATTTGGCTGTTGCTCTGCTGCAGGATATGCCTAGCATGGGAAAGAGGCTTCTAGTCTTCTGAAAGCTAGAAAGAATGTGAGTAGCTGAAACAGCTTTTCCCAGGACCAATGGAGGAGAGCAGAGCTGAGTGTTGAGCCTCAAGTCTTAGAGCAGGAGTTGTTAAATGGCCACTGTCTGTCTTGGACCACTTTATTGACAGCCTTTCTCTATTCTTCTGGGAGTCCAGAAGAGCCAAAAATTTGACAGTATACTAAGCCCCAATGACATTCATAATCCAGGGAGTGTAAAGGTTTCAGTGTATATCTGTGACTGAACAATGTATGCTCTATCTGGCTCTGCCATCTTCTTTCTGTAATGGGAGGAATCCACAGAGTCTGCTTTAAGGACAAAGTAATTTGTTTGGAAAAGAAAACTCACAAGACAGAATAGAGGAATTTGTCACAGCATCCTGGAAAGGTGAGGCATGGTGCCATGCTGTTCTTCTGCCTGAGATCTGCCTGGTCTGTCCCAGCATCCAAAACCACAAGGGAGTGAAGAGAAAACAGCACTTATGTGCATTCCAGGTCTTAAGGGTCCCCAAGCAACCACACCCCAGGGGCAAGTACTTCAAGGTCATAGGCAAGTATAACAGTCACCTGCTACCTCACTAGAGGTGGTGCTTCAAGGTCACAGCTAGAATTTTATCCCCTTTTCTCAGTCAATGATGCACACTTCAGAGGTACTGGGAGGATAGTACCCAATTCTCATTATGTTCTTGCTTGAAATAAAACCTCCTCTAGGTGCAAACTCTTTTAGTGTTTCCTACAGAGGACTCCTGAGGTACTGTTTGCACACCCAGTCTTGGTGATCTCAACCACAGGATAAGAGCAATGGCTTCTTCCCAAATTACAAAGAGGAGCCAATCTCGCAGCAGCTGACCCATTTGATTGGCACAATTGGGGTCTGCACTGTTGTAGATAGTAGTTTTGTTGTTTTATTTTAGTCTGATTTTTTTTTTTGGCCAGCAACCTCTCTAAAATGGCGGCCCGCTGGAGAAGGGAAAGTGCTGGCAGAGCTTCCCTGCTCTCTCTGCAGCTGGGTCTTCAGTGTTTATTTTCACTGAAACCCATCCACAGTCCAGCTTCCTGCATCATAAGATGGAGAATCTGAGAGAGCCTTAATCAGACCTGCCAGGAGACTCTCTGTTTCTGGATTCTTCTGCTTTATCTAATTAGGACAGAAAACAGGAGAGTTGGTTCTCGGCAGGTATTTTATTCCCATGAGGTTCAAAGCCACAAGTTTAAGTCACAAAGGAAGAACTGCTGGGCCCTCCTAGCAAATATCTGATAACTGAAGTGAGAAATTCCAGAAGAGCTAAGTGTTGAGATCCTGTCCTAGGCATAGAAGTCAGAGGGATCCTGAGACCTTGGCAGGGGACACTGCCCCCTGTGCTGTGGAGGGGGAGGAGATCATAGCCAGAGGCCTGAGGCCATCAGTACTAGCTAATATTTGCTCAGCCTATGCTGTCTAATGCTGGGTGGCTCTCATGATGATTCCTTGCCTCAGTCTCCCATCTGTAAAAATAGTAGCCCCCCAATTGACAAGCAAATTTCACAACTGTTTGCTGAATCTTCATAGGAAACTTCAGGATAAAGGAGCCCTTATCCACCTGAGAATCCCTGCCCCATGGCCACACTTCCTCCTGCACACAGGGGCTCTATTTAGATGCTGCCATGATTTCAGTGTGAAATGACCTACAAAGGCTCATTTGTTTTGAACTCCTGGTCTCAGCCTGGTGGTGCTGTTTGAGAAGACTAGAATCATTAGAAAACAGAGCCTGGCTGAAGGAAGTGGGTCACTGGGAGTGAGTCCTGGGTTCTATAGCCTGTCCCTTTTCCCTGGTCACTCTCTGATTCCCGATTGTGGATTCAATATGACCACTAGGCCTCCTGCTCCTGCCCAAGATGCTTTCCTTTCCACCATAGAATATTTCCCCTAGAAATGTAAGCCAGATGTCTGCAGGTCTCCTAGGCAGATACCCACAGTTCTGACATTGCTAACATCTTGAGGTCTCAAATGTAACTCAGGATTCACTTTCACAGCCACATAGAAACCCACTCCTTTACTTCACTAAACTACATGTTTTTCATACATTTATGTTCTGGTTTTTGCTCTGGAATGTCACCATACAGCTAAAAGCAGCAGGTCACAACCATGTCTTCGCCTGAGTGGTGTTCTGTCTTGAAATTTGCTCTGAGAAATAAGTTATTCCACTAATTTAAATTTTGGCCTCATTCATATTTTCAGTACATAGATCAAGCAGAGTCAGATTATTTCCCTAACGTAGTATAAATGACTTTTAGCTCATATGTCCATTGGTTTCTTCTTGTTCCCTCTGAAATTCTGAATGATCAGGTTTTCCTGTCTGCTCTTGTGTGAACATTTGGATTTTTACAACCCCCATCTGAACAGTGTATTAAACTATTCTTAAAGTTCTGTGGCATTTCTCTAGCTTCAGACTCTTCTACAAATCTCTTATAAATCAGTTCCAAAGGTCCAAAGACATGGCCAAACTTCCCAGAAAAATGGACCTCACTCTGGTACTAATTATCTGCACAAAATGTTTTCTTGTCACTGTGATCAAAGACTTAAACAAAGAACTTAATGCAGAAAGGGTTTGTTTTGGTTCAGATTCAGAGCTGTAATCCTGCATGCTGTGAAGGACATGGCATCTGGAGGGCACAGTCTGTGGTGGTGCGAGCTTGTAACATACCTGGTTCTTATCTTGACAAATCAGGTAGCCATAAGTGGAACAGAGAGACATATGATGTCAAGAATGGAGTCCAGCAACCCTCTCCTGAGAGGTTGTCCAGGCTCAATTGTCCCCCTGTCTCAAACAGTGTTACCAGGAGGCAGTTCAGTGTCAAACATGTGAGCCGATGGAGGGCATTGCAGATTCAAATCCTAAGAACCCTGACAAGGAATAGACCAACAGTTACTGTCTCTTAGGTGTAGGTTTATCTAGACAGAGGCTTCCTGGAGGAGATGGATTGTCCACAAATTCTGCCCCAAAAGAACTTCATCCCTCTCATAGCCCAGGGGGGAAGTGAAATAATCCACTTGAGAAAGACACAGATCTCCACACTAATTAACCCATGAAGAGTGTAAGAGTTCTTTAATTTTGGCTGGTGACTAGGAGTGAATTCATGCCTGGGGTCTCCTAGTGACGAAGCTCAGGGATACCATTTTAAAGGCAAAGCCACAATTACATAAGTGGTATGTGAGGGTCATTGTGATCCTGGCTCTGGCCCTTGCTCACTACATGACCTGGATGAATCATTTTGCTTCTGTGAACTTCAGTTTCTTCCTCATGGCATCAGGATATAGAGTATTAAGAAGACCTCTTTAGTTGCAGACTCCCTGACTAGGATGGTATCAGGAACCACTGGATGTCACCATGATCCACAACATCCCCAAAGAGATTAAGGTTCCCATATATCATTCTGGAAGTGGTATCAAGGGACTGAGTATCAGTGGAGGGTTAAGTCAGGCTGGAGAGCTTAAGGGTCTGAGTGCTCCTGAGTAAGACAGAGAGGAAAGGCCACAGCCACCTGAGCTTTTCTATCTGTACTTCTGGGTCTCACTGGACAGGGGTGGTCCTCTAGCTAGTCATCCATCATGACCATTGAGGTACCATGGCAAAGCTCTGAGTAAGGTTGAGACCCAAGGTAACCCAATTCTACTGTTTAGCTAGCACACAGCAGGTGTGAATACACACTTGTGCATGTGTGGCTGGTGGTGAGTGTCCTGCCACAGTCACACAGTGGCTGTGGCTACTCTCTCCATGCTTCCGTGGCTCTATGTATTAAAGAACGCTGTAAGTTGTGCACTGATGGGCCTTCCAGCTGTGGGTTTGTTTCATCCACTAAGCTGCAGTCTCACCCCACATATACACCACACTCTAGGAACAACTTCTATTACCCAAGGATTAAAGAAAGCCACACACCAGGCTGCAGTTAGGTTTTTAATGCTGGGGTAGTGATAGCAAGGGTGGAGACCACTGAGAGAAGAAGAAAGTCAGGGAGGATCCCTCAGGTGGGCTCAGGCAGACCTTGTGTGGATGGTGGTAGCACTTTCCAGAGAGAAATGCCACAGGGAGTCAGATGAAGCCACTGGGGACTAACCTGGAATGAGAACACAGGGTGTAAGGACATTGGCTGTCACAGCAGCAGTAGGAGCTGGCTCTCACTGGACATTGAGTAGATCCACAAAAGCCTGACCTCACTGTTTCCACTCATTCCTGAAGTTCCAGCATAGATTAGGCCATGGAGAGGAAAGAGAAAGCTGTAGATTTGTGGTCTTGTTCGCCCACCTGGCCCTGACCCCTTCTCATCCTTTCCTCTGGAACAATAGCAGATGGGAAAAGACTAAGTAGAAGCCATGCACACAAAGCCAGTGTCAGGAGGCAGGCCAAGGACAAGTGTCTATGCTCAAAATTAGGACTCAGTCAACCCCACCCGGTAACTTCATTTAGTAACAAAGACCCAAGCTGAGTTTGGGTTATTGATCCAGGCCCAGGGTTCAGGGTATACTCAGATTCAGAGCTCAGCCTGGAGACAGGATCAGGGTTCAGATTCTCTTGTCTTTTGACAGAAGTAAAACAAGCCTGACCCTAGCTTTCTGACAGGCTGCTGTGCAAGGGCAGAGAATCTACCATAAGGTTTGATGAGGACTGCCACCATAGACTCATGTGTTTGAATACTTGGTCCCCTATTAGGCAAATTGTTTGGGAAGATTAGGAGGTGTGGCTTTGTTGGAAGAAGTGTGTCATTAGGGATGGGTAATACAATTTCAAAGGCCATGTTAGTTAGCTCACTTAGCCTGGTGATTGTGTCTCAATACATGAGCTCTCAGCTACTGCTCCAGTGCCATGCCTGTCTGCCTGCTGCCATGGTCCTCGCTGTGACAGTCATGGGCTCTAACCCTCTTGAGTTGTGAATCCCAAAACAAATCCTTTCTTTTATAATTTTCCTTGGTCATGTTGTTCTGTCACAACAATAAAAAAGTAAGGAGGACATTGTACCAGCAGGGTGTCACGACATTCCTCTTTCTGCTCCTTCCTCTTCAGACGGAGACTGGTAACTGTCCTGTCAGTACGTTAGCTGAAAAACACCAAGTCAAGATTAAAACCTCAGTATTTGCCATGGGAAAATGAACAGAAGCCCACCCAACTCATTACCTCCCTCCTGTTCATCACTCTGTCACTTCTATGACCTCAAGTATGCCACTGTTCACTTGAAAGTGGATAATAACAGTGCCACTGAAAGTGAGTAGTAACTGTACAGGCTCTCTTGAGGACCCAATGAGGAATGCAGGCAAGACACGGGAGTACTGTATAAAGGGACATAAACACAGAGGGGCCACCTCCAGGGCCTGACACCCTGAGTGCCTGATTCCTGTTGGCCCAGCAACAGTCATGAGGAGCATAAGCCTCAAAAGAGGCCCCAGTGAGGGGAAGGGAAGTCAACAGCCCAACTTGGTCAGGATTCAAGGTCCCTGCCTGGGGCACTCTCACAGCTGTTGTCTTGGCCCATGGAAGGCACTCCAGTCCCCAAGCTGTGACTTACAAAGGAGGTCTTGAGTAAGATTGACGTTCAGGTTGCTGAAGAGGAACTGGAGCACAGGACATATCTGAGACCAGATAGAAATAGAAAGAAGAGGGGGAGAGAGATAGAAAACAGATGAGACTTTGCTGACAACATACTGAGCACCCTTTCCTGACAGAGGGGCTCATTTCTAGGACCTGAGAACAGTTAACCTTAGCTACCTAGAACTATGGAATTGAAGCAGCATGACCCAAATATGCCACAGGGTGCTAAGAACTAGCACCTAGGCTCCTTAAACCTTAAAATCTTAAACTCTGGAATTTCAAGCTCCATTGAATTTGGGGATCCTAATTCAAAGTTCCTTGCGGATTCTCATTCACAGGTGCTTAAACACAGTCTTTAAATGAAAGTGTGTTGATTACAAGAAAATATTAGTTAAAGTGTACAGGCCGGGCATGAATGTGTGATTTCTGCCTCCTCTCTCTGCAGTCTAGCTACTGAGGAGGGAAGGACCTCCCAAAGAGAAATCTGGACATCACAGGAGACAGTGTCCTGAGTACACAGTTACACCTACAGATACCACTGCTATCCCCACTAGGCTTGGCTCTGGGTGCCAAGAGCTGAGGACTTACTTGGTTTTGTAGCAGGCTTGTTACTATATTTGTAAGGAGACCAGATACACTATCCAGGACTCTGTTGACTAAGATGCTTCGTCTGGAAAAGAAAGGACTTGCAAAGCTTGGTAAAGAGTTCAGCATAGCCAAAAGAGTCCTCTAGAGGCCAGATGACCCACAACTCTGCTCTGTGGACTCATTTCAGCTTGTTGCCCAGTGGCCTATATTAGGATAGACCACCACTGAGCATCTGAGCATCTCAACACTAAGTAGCTGCTTCCTCAGTGCCTGGGTACTCATCATGGCCCTGATACAGCATCATTCACTCAGACTCTAATTACAGAGCACCAGGCTGAGCTTTGGTCACTGGGCAAAAGACAACCATCCTTTCACCTCCTTCATAAACAAGTCTCACTGAGGTTGCCTCCTCCCCTTCAACTCTCATCCAGTTGTTATCTCCTGAGGTTCCCATCCTGAGTGTTCACTGAAGGGAGGATTTTCTCCCCTTGGACCCTGCTAAGTATGGTGGTCTTGTAGGTCTCCTAATTTCCCTTAAATTTACGATGGACCAAATAGTCCTCTGTCTGCCTTTTCTTCCTGATAAGTTGCAGTCAACATAGAGCCTTTCACTATCACCAAATCCTTCTCTGGGGCTGACAATAATGCCTGCCTGGAAAATAGCAGATTTCTGACTAGAAGTATGAGCGGAGTGGGGCAATGAGATAGCCTTGTCCACAAAGAATCTGCCTTGTAAGCATGAGGATACAGGTTCCATCTCTACTAGCCATATTTTTAAAACAAGAAGGAAAAGCCAGGTGATATCAAATGCTTATAAATTCAGAGCAGTGAAGACGGAGACAGGTAGATTCTTCAGCCAGCTTAGCCTACTTGGTGATCTCCAGCCACTGACACATGTGCATGTGTGCACACACACAAACACCCCGTATCCCAACACACAACATAAACAGACAGTGTCATACCTGGTCTGGTGTCACCCACTATGACCCCAAAACTCAGGGACAGAAGCAGGTACATCTCTGAGATTGAAGCTAACCAGAGCTTTAAAGTGAGACCTTGTCTCAAAATACGTGTGCACACAATGACAATAGACACAAGTAATCTGAAGTTTGAGAGTACATTCTTATAAGAAAAGAGAAGGAATCTAGTAAGGGTCCTGAAAGATGAAAATACACATTGAGTTCAGGTAAGCTGTTTTGTGGTAGGAAAAATCTTGTCTGAGGCACAGAACAAAAGCCAGTGCATCTAAAGTAGAATGAGAGCAGACTCGTGTCATGAGAGTCTTCTTGGCCATGGATATTCAGACCCAGTGCAACAACATGAGTTCCCTGGCTCTGCTTGGCAGACTGTGGTCCTGTCTTTGATATCATATCAGGTCTATGGTACAGGGAGGATGGATGGACTCAAGACATGATTATCAAGGCTAGGAACAGAGGCCATCCCTCTATTTCTGACCAAGGCTTACAGGTGATGTTTCCTTCTCCAGACTCTGCATAGCATCACCTCCTCCAACCCCTGTTTGAGCCAAACCTGCTTTATTAAATATACAATCAAAGATGCAGATTTTTGAGCATCAGTTGGAATCAGTGGTAGAAAATGACAAGATTGGGATGTCAGGATCTCACTCTAGGAATTTTCCAGAAGATAGAGATTATTTCAGGACAATCAGGTCCCATGCTAGCATCTAATTTACCAACTGCCTCCCTGTGGAGGTGGATGCAATGTTAACATCTTCTATGGCATGAGGCACATTGACTCAATTAAAAGGTACCATAGGTAAATGAATGATTATGGCAGGAAATGTCTATCCTCCTGCCTCAGTAGTGGAAAGGAACAGTCCATAGAGCCAATGTAGAGCTCATGTTTCTTGAGCACTTAGCATGTTCCAGGCTCTCAGCTAAACATGTGTATTTTCTCATGTCATCATCTCAGAAGCTGATTAGTACATATATTTACTGTTCTAATATACAGATGTGCAAACTGAGGCCTCAAAAGATGAAGCTGCAGAGTGACTGAGCTGATAGTTGTGACAGAGGTGATACTTAAGTCTAGCCTGATTGTATTCCACACCATGCTGCTTCCCAGGTGTAGGAACAGGATTAAAGTCAGGGTCCTAAAGTCTCCCCAAAAGCTCAGCTCTGCTGGGATAGATGAGCCTTACCTGCCCAACAAGGAAATGGAGATATTGTCTGAACCACTTGAGCATTTTTTAATGGACAGCGTGGGAAGGCCGGTCTGGGCATTTGTTTCAACAGTGAATGAAGCGATAATGTCCAAGGAAATAGCAACATCGACCACGGAGCCAATGATAGGCCTGCAGAAAACAAGAGTCACACCAGGCAGAGGTCTAGAAGGCTCTGCAGGTTGCACTGGTTTTCATCTATACAGGTGGACACAGTTTGGGGTGTCTATGGGCAATGTTAACAGTAATGTCAACATGTTACATATAATCTACAAAATTTACGTGTTTAAATTAGACTTATCTGAGCCATGCATCTCTATCACATGCAAGATTTTTACTTGGCATGAGACTAATAATAAAAATTAATTGGCCGGGCAGTGGTGGTGCACGCCTTTAATCCCAGCACTCGGGAGGCAGAGCCTGGCGGATCTCTGTAAGTTCGAGGCCAGCCTGGTCTCCAAAGTGAGTTCCAGGAAAGGCACAAAGCTACATAGAGAAACCCTGTCTCAAAAAAAATCAAAAAATTAATTGATAACATTTTATAACACAAATTACCTGTAGGTATTAATTTAAAGTATTATACCTGGCATAATCCATCTAAGGTTTATAATGGTGCTAGTAAATAAATCACTCTCATTTTTTTTTGAGCACTAAATCCTGGTCATAGAAAAGTAAAGTAACCATCACAGCTCATGGCTTCACAAGGGTATCGAATACAAACATCCCTCCAACCTGTGTTGGTAACTGAGGCCAGAGACTCACACATACTGGGCAAGTGTTGTCTGTTAAGGATACAGCCAATCTCCTGGGATTCTTTTGCACAGGTTCTTGACTTGGTTGTTTTTCTGTGTCTCTCATTTTAAATTGAAAAACTTTAAAAATTGTATTTTACTTATCCAGGAAGCCTACCCCAAATTGATGAGTTCCAAGTACTGTGGGAGACTCTATCTCAAAAATTAACCTGGCATACAAACCGTATAGAGGCAGATTCATGTTGACCTCTGAATTCCACACATGTGAGTGCACATAAAACTTTATACACATCAGTGCACACACACAACATGCACACAAAAGCATATTGTATGCAACATTCATTTACTTAACATGGCATGTTTTCACTAGAATATTTTAAAGATTGGGATTTAGGCCGCAGAGGATCCCATCATTTACAGATTAGGAAATTTGGGCTAGATAGAGGCCAAAGAGTAGCATTGGGAATTAAGTGCCTACTCAAATAGGCCATATTGCACTCCACCCCCTAAATCCAAGCAACACATACTCACAGAGACACAGAGGCATCCACAACCACAGGCAGCTTCAGGTCGATGCCATTGCCGGTGGAAGACAGGCCAGCTTGCAGGTTCAGGAGGCTGAGTTTGTTGATTCGCAATCTGCCCAAAACCCACATGTGTCCTCTTGTCATTCATCCTTGAAGCTTTTGCACCCTCTCCTCGTCACCCTCTTGCCCCCACTACATCCTCTTCAGAAATGTGAGCCTCTACACTGTCAGGTGCAGTGGACTGAGCCAGGGAAACAACAGGCAGCAGAGACAGAACTTGAACCCAGGGCTGTGTGAATCAAAGCTCTATGGAGCCATGCTTGGGACTAAGGGGTGTGGATTCCAGGTTCCTGTCCCTTGAAGGAACTTGGACTTTTACTCCCAGCTATATTTGAAAAAGAACAGTGTCATTCTTAGAGAAACGCTTTAGGTACCAAGATACAAGTGGATAGTAGGACAGTCACCTTCATCCTGAAATTACAGACTGTGGGAACCCAGATGTGTAAACTGTCCAAACTGGCCCTGTAGCCCTGCCTCAGACTTCCTCAAGCTCTAATGAACCTTGCCTCAGAACTCCTCAGCTCTGTAGGGGAAGACAAGGTTTATCTGTCTTTGAAACTGGGTACTCAGGTAGTCCCTTTTCTGGGAGCAAAGAAGCACCAACTCACCCTAAACCATCCTGAGATGAAAGGAGGTTTAATCTGCCAAGGTCCAGTGTGTTCAAAGCTCCTAGAATGTTGTTTCTGGCTAATGACCAATCTGTGGTTTTCTGAAGTGACTCCACATCTAGATTCAGGTTCTGAAGGACATCTGTCAAAACAGTCATCAGTCAGTGCCTGCACCACTAGGAAAAGATCTCCCATCCTCCTGGTCTCAGAGAGTCAGTTTCCCTGAGCTGCTTCATTCAATCCCTGCATCAGCTCAGTAAGTAAGGATTGCCACCATCTCCATCGTACAGAAGATGAACCGAGATTCCTAAGATTAGGAAATGTGTCTACAGAGATGGATATGTGCACTGTTGAAATTCATTATGGATACATGTTTTCAGGAATGACTTGAGGATCTGTTGCTCTTAATAAGATGCTCATGTGGGTTTGAGAAACTTAGTCAAGCACTTGAGAGAATAAACCAAGAAATGGAAACATCTAGAATGAAGGAAAGAGCATAGAGGGAAAGTATTGCTCCAACCAGTGAAAGAGGGAAATAGGGGTCCCAAAATGACAGCTGGGAATCAGGCCCACAGAAAATGAATTGACATTGCAGGAGGAGGAGATAGTGTGTCCTAACAGAAGATCTCAGAGAATAACTGGGGAATTAATAGAATAAATGTCATGTACCAGAAGGCATGTGTGAAGTGTTGGGGTTGTTTGTGTAGAAAATATCTTTACTGTTGGGGGAAAAAAGAGCAATTACTAACTCAGAGACAAACCAAATGAAACAACAAAAATCCCTTATTCTCTAAAGGACACATAGCTTAAATGCTGTCTTAAATATTTATTGTAACACAATTTTGCCTGTTAATTTCTCCACATTTTGTACCCTGTTTCATTTCTCTGGGTGTAGAGCATTTTCGCTTAGAAACTTGCTGTCGTGTATGACTTGTCCCTTTGCACAGTGGTGTTTCAGCCCATCCTCCAGCTTTAGCTACTGAAGTCACACAACTGTGAAGACTAACCTTTGTTTCTGGGCTGCTTTCCTGTCTGTATTGAGTACCTTTCAGTACTGTAGAAAAGATTTCACTTCTTCCTTTAAGGATGTTTGGGGTGTGTGTGTGTGTGTGTGTGTGTTTAAATTTTTTTTAAGAAAGGCACTTTGTATGACCTCATACTTCCTGAGCTCTCAATGCAGTCGTGAGACTGAAGAGATGGCTCAGCATTAATAGTGCTTGCTGCTCTTGCAGAAGACTAGAGTTCAGTTCCCAGCACCTATGTTGGATGGTTGATAACCAGGTGTTTCCCATGGGGATCTGACATCCTCTTTTGGATTCTGGGGGCACACACACAGATATATAAGAGGGACAAATTCATACAACCGAAAATAAAATATTAAGAACACTTTCAGTCAAACAGATAGAATCACGATACTTGGCCCTGTGATGGGCAGGATCTACCTGTCATAACAATGCAGACAAGGCCGGCTCAGCGAGCATTGCTTAGAGAGCTCCATCTCACCATATAACTCCCTA